>NC_056741.1:364312205-364462429 GCF_019279795.1 Protopterus annectens | reverse complement strand
TATATAAAAAAAAAAAAAAAAAATTTACATAAAAAAATATATAAATTTTTATTTTTTATAAAAATATATATAATAAAAAACCAACAAAAAAAAAAAAAAAAAATTTTAATAATTTTTTTTTTTTTTTGAAAAATATTTTTAAAAAATTTTAATAAAAAAAAATTTTTTTTAAAAATATAAAAATAAAAAAAATTTTTTTTTTTTTATATATATATATGTATGTATATATATATATATATATATATATATATATGTATGTATATATATATATATATATATATATATGTATGTATATATATATATATATATGTATGTATATATATGTATATATGTATGTATATATATATGTATATATATATATATATATATGTATGTATATATATATATATATATATATATATATATGTATGTATATATATATATATATATATATATATATATATATATATATATATATATATGTATGTATGTATATATATAAGTATTCTAAAAGTCTTGCTCTCAGTGTAAGTGACGATTTATACAAGCAGATCATTTGGAATCTGGCCCCTTTCTAAGCCTGTTTATAGATGAGCCTTACAATGAAGTAAGATACTTAAACTGAGACTAGTCTTTCAGAATCGGGGCAGACTTACAGTGAGAGCTACTCTTTTGGAATCTGGCCCATAGACTCTCTGCAAAAGACAACTGTATGGTAGGTTAACGTCTGTCATACAGCACAATTTTTTTTATTTAAAAATTAATTTGTATATTTGCCTGCAGAATGCACTTTAGACATATTTTACTGTGCACTGACTAGTTCATTATCCATTGTGAAGAATGAGCCATATAAGATGTACTGTAGTTAAATTCTAACCTAACTGCATGCAGCTTGAGTCTGAGTACAGCCTTGGGTCACTGAAAGGCTAGCCAAAAATGGAATGTTTAATTTTTCTATGATGCCCCAAGTGTGGCAATCAAGGAAGTGAAGCTAATATGTGGTGCTAAAGAAATGTTTATTTAAGGTTACTGGTGTTACTCGTGTGCTTAAGCGTACCACTCCAGTAGTCTGGTGGATGTTAGAATGCGTGAACCACACACCAGCTTCTTATGTAGTAGAACTGTACACATTTCAGGAAAATGAGGGCTCTCCTTTGCAAGTAGCTGTCTTTCCTTATATTCTGAAGTATGCATAAGGCATCTGTGTTTCTACTTGCTTGCAGCCCCACTGGAAGAAAATTGTCACAGGGGTAATATCTATTTCAGCTGGTGTGATACCACAGAGTTTCTTGATACTCTTGAGAAAGGAGCAGATGATAGGCCTCAGAAAAACTAAATAAAGTGTATGAGTTTTGCAAGAAGGATGGGGAACGTAATCTTATGCATGCTTAGTACATCTGAATGGGTCTGCCCACTTCCCTCACTCACTTCTTTTAGTGTGATACTTTAAGGGTCAGAAAAAAAGCACTAATTTGTTTTGTCACAGTTTAGTAGTTGATTATTGAAGTAGTTCTTTAATTGCCCTAAACTTGTTTTAAAAGTGCGATACTTCTGCAGCTGAGGTTCTTTCTCTCGTCTCTGTAAGTCCTTTCACTGCCTTGTTTATTTATTTATTTATTTATTTATTTATCTCACTGGTTTAAGGACCCTTTTAGCCACAAGGGGAATGTAGCCTATCCTGACATTTTTTGCCGGGGACTCTGATTTCTTCTCTTGCATCCTAAATCCTAAAGACATATCAGTAGGAGAACTGATGAGTTTCTAAATTACCCTGTTGCCCTCAGGTTTGCGGGTAGCCTTTTACTTGTATGTCTCTGTATGTCATGTGAATGACTGGTGTCACATCTCAGGCTTGTGCTGTACTTCAGCCTATTAAGTGCCAGGATACTCTGCAGTCCCCTTGTGGCTGAAAGGTTCCATAACCCAGTCACAAATAAATAATAAAATCATAACTACGGCAAAGTTTATATTAGAGAATGAATGAACTCGGGTGTATTAAACTGTATTGCTGATTGCAGTCATTCTTGAGAGAACTCCATGCCACATGCTTCATCTAACCTACTTATTGGTGAATTAGGCTACAGACCTTGACAATGCAGAACCCCCAGTATCTGGAAGGTCTTATTATTGAATCATTAAGCTCAGTTACATTGTTTTGGTTTATTCATTGGAGATGTCTAATTGAAGCTAGTTAGCTGGGTGCGTGATACAGGAGTTAGCATGATCTTGGATTTATCCAGGAAAGTGGCTTGTCAGTTGAGAATTATAAGTCTGCAGTATCCAAAGACCCCTTTTTCATTCTTCCTCAGGCAAGATCTTGGATTTATCCAGGAAAGTGGCTTGTCAGTTGAGAATTATAAGTCTGCAGTATCCAAAGACCCCTTTTTCATTCTTCCTCAGGCAATAATAATTATTTTATATGCCTCTGCCTGTTTTACTATCCACTTCTTTTACTTTTTGCAGTGTTCCTTACTGTATACCTCTAGCAAAAGTGCTGCAGCCAGACAGGGGACTAGCTGATTAGTCCGTATTGCATCAGTGCTAAATGCATTATATGTGCTATCAGCATGGTGAAAATCCCCTTCAGTGCTCTGTGTATTTAGGCCCAATGTGTCTTGAATTAGCCTTCATTGTCTGGCTCAGTGTCAGCTGAACAGAAGAGTGGCTCCAGGATTTCAGTAGTTTGCCCGCACTTGGTGGTAGTGGTGTCTCCCTGTGTGGTTTCCACTATTCAGAGCACTGACTGTACTTTGCCAAGTTGGGGGCTGCATCATACCTCTCAACCTCTTACCACAAGAAATCTAAACAAAGGCAAAAATAATGGAGGGACTAAGGCCCAAAAATAGGGACAAATTTTAAACATTGCTCTTATAAGCTTAAAAAGTTGCTAGAATAACAGGTTTAGCATTAACATGCATTTTATGAAGGATATGAAGTCTAAAATCAAATGTCTGTTATTCTTTAGTGACTTCAATCCTCAGTGATTTGCCAGAAAACCACACATTTTATAATGACTAGACCAAAACTATGATAAAAAGATGTGGGCATTCTGCAAAAATCTGGACAGTTGCGAGGTATGGGTCACTGCGTCATTGTTTGTCTCTCTTATTTCCAGGCTAGGACATGTATTTTTTATTGTATGTTTTTAATTTGTTTTAATTTGCTTAAGGTACAAATTCTAGAACAAACTTGCCCTATGCAGGTATACTTTGCTACACCGACACAGAAAATTATGATCAGGTGTCCTAGCTTAACCAGCTTATTATATGTTTGCGACATACATGCCAAGAAATTCACCTTGATATCGAAGCTCACGAGGTGAGTCTTGGAATCCATATCGAGAACATATAAGAAAAGCTTATGATCAGTGATTTGAAGACAATTTTCTTCAACTTTTTATTTATTTTATAATGTTGACAAAGTCCCCGGTGAAACAATTTAGCCACATTTTTGTGTTTTTCACTATGCAGACCCTTGGCCATTAGAATATAACAGTCTATAACAATAAGTGCAACTATTTCTAACTCTGTGCTGCAAAACATACACTTGTCTCCGTCTTTTCTGACTTCCTGTACATATTTTGTGAACTATTGCATACATAGTCCACAGTCTTGGGCTGTCCTTATTAACTCTTCATCTTTTGGTTTAAATTTATCTCACCTTGACCATGTATCAACTCTTATTTTTTTTTCTTTGCCACATATCAACTCTCTATCAAAATATGGCTTCTCAGGCAGTTCTCTGGAGTTTCTGTTATAGTCGTGGACTTTTCATTTTTTTTTTGTTCTGGTCACGATATTTACATTCTTTCTTTTGCATACTTAATGTTTTCTATTGTCCACATTTGGTTTGATTTTAATGCCTGCTTTCTTCCTAAACATTTCTGATAACCTGAGCAGTGACCAAAGCACAAAAAAGTGAGCTAGTGGTAAAGTGGAGGATGCAAACGAAGCAGCTGTGAGACACCAAAGAAAGATAGTTTGTATCTGAAAACTTTGTCGTTCTATTATCTAGTATCTTTTGTTTTTTAACCTGAGCAATGATGCCATCTTAGATTTGTTTTCTATAGGGTTTAGAACTTTCACTTTGATTTGATGATGTTAAGAAGTATGCCTGCAATACCACAGTCATTATATTATATGTATAGTCAATTTCATGGAGGCAAGACTGAGGGATATATAAATATTGCATTGCTACCCCCTCATTTATTCCCAGATATGTACACTCACCACTTCCACTTCTTTTGTATCACATTCCTGTTCAGGGATGACATTTTCTTGATGCTCCAGTTTTCCTTTTATAAATGTTGCATTTGCACATTTGTCAAAAACAAATGTCATTCTCATGAAATCAGAAAATCTTTTTTTTTACAACTTGCTGATGAACTTTCAGCTATCAGATGAGCTGGACAGTTTCAGAAAAAGTAAATGAAATATAATTTGACAAGACTGCATTCTTGAAGTTAGAATTAACCCATAGCCTAATCTGTTAAGGGAAAATCTTAATGGACTGGGAACGAGGCAAAATATTAATGTGACAAAGAGTCACTCTGGAATACTCCTCACTGCATTTTCACACTCTGAATAATAATTTACCCTTGTTCATTGTTAAACTGTAATGTGATTTGCTGCTTTTTCATAGTAATTGAAATGTAATTTATTAATGTATGAGGATTCTTATACATGTATAAGCATTCTATTATCCGAGTGTGGAATGCTGTCAAATACCATTTATTATCAATTATGTTTTCATTTAGTAAAAGATTATCCTTAGTTATGTAAGGTGTTTTTTAATCCATTTTTGTTCTGTTGTCATGACTGCACTTTTATCGGGATGACTGCAGTCCCTGTGTGCACAAATTCCTATAATTAGTATATATGTGTTGGAAGGGAATGATGTTGATATAACAAAACTTCTTTAAATGATTTGCTGAAAGCAAGTTTGGTAAAACTCTCGTTAAATCTTGTTTTGCAAGGGGATATGGAGTGACATCCCAAATACCCCAAACTTAAATAAACCTACTCTGAAAATGCACAACAGTGGACAAAAGAGATTCTCCACTGTCTGCTAAAGTGCTTTCAGAGAAACGTTTTTCCTTTAACAGTAGATGATGAAACTGATGTTCTACTGTTAGGCTCCCATTGGAAGATAATTACTGATCAGTAATTGGGTAATTTCCAGTTTACCTTTAAGCAGCAGAATGTTTTTTTTTTTTTTTTTTTTTCCATTGTTAGCCAGGCTGGTGTCATTACAGGGTACGTACACAGGCAGTTTTTTTTTTTATTCAAAGCTAAGTCACTGTGTAAGGATGTTAATCCCTTTAGCTAGAAGTTGAATACAGCATCTGGACCCAAATTTCTTCTAGGAGGGAGCTTTTATTAATTTTATCTCTTTCAATTCCATATCTTCTGCATTAGAAATTCTTAATATGGGATGTCCTGCCAAGGATCAGACCAGCTGGCCAGCTTTCAAAGCTTTAGGGCACTTTCCATGTGTCCTAGCCCCTGTACAGCTATAGGAGAGCAAAATAAAATAAATTGCTAGAAAGCCAACATTTTAGAGCTTTCTTATCTCAGAAGAGGAGGTTAGAGCCTTGCCAGATAGCAGCAGTAATTGTAAAAATCTCACACCCAGGCATAAAAATATCAAAAAAAAAAAAGAGAGAGAGAGAGAGGGTGCAGCTACTGCAACAGTGATCATCTGAACATCTACATCTATGGTAAGGTGACGTGCACAACTGTATTATGTTCATCACTGGGTCACTGTTGCAGTAGCTTAAGCTGTACGGGATGAATACCAGAATTTGGAAAGACCAGGAGGAAGAAAGATCAGAGTCCAGCAGCCCTAGGACAATACTCCTACCAAAGCTAGTTCTGGACCTAGAGAAGCAATCTAGTTTGAAGTACTTGGTAAAGGTGTTTGCACATTAGAAGTATACTAGAGGAAGCAACTTGGTAGAGTCTACTTCCAAAAAAGCCACAGAAGTAGCCAGAGTCCTGGTAGAGGGGACCTTGAGTTTGCCTGGAAGTGTCTTGGTATGTTGAGGATAAAAAAAAAATTGCATGCAATAACCATTTAGAAATTGTCTGTTTTGACAATGATTGTCCCTTTTCTTACCTTTATAGGAAATAAAAGGTAGATGAGAAGTCCCAGGGGTATCTTGTCTTGTCAATGCAGCATCTGAGTTGCCTGTGTATATACACAGTGTGTAAAATTCTCACTCTCTCTCATTTTTTTTGTTCTGAGAAACAAACAGGGATATGAATTGCCATGCTCAATGTAAGTTCTGAAACAACCTGGGGTGTAAAGGAAGGATTTGTTCTCAGTTTTACCCTTTATCTGTGAAAGATGAGATATGCATGACACACCCTAACCACTTCTAACTTGGGTACTTTTTTTGCAGATGTAGTTCTTATATCAAAAGCAGTGTTATTCATAATAGCCTTATGAACAAGTTGAAAAGGAAACACTGTTAGTTTTTCCAGTGTAAAAATAAGACCCCAAGAAGGATCCACCTCAATTCTAGGTGGACTGATATGTAAAACATCTATCAAAAACTATTTCACTTGAGGTAGGGTAAAAAGAATCCAAGGACAGACAAGCAGAGATAGTCTAAAGGTGAATCTTTGTATAAAAGTAAGAAAGACCAGAGGAAAATCACTCACACAAATACTGCAGAACCAATGAGTTAGAGCTTTGAAAGTATCCTGGTTCTTGTCATAATATCAATTAGAATATATTTTTCCACTTAACCATATATATTGTTCTAGTAGCAGGTTTCTTTTGTCTCCTTTAATACCTGGTGCACAGTCTCAAAAAAAGTACCAAAAGCATCCATAAATTCTGCCATCTAGGCAATCATTTGAAGAAGTTGCAGTTTGGTATGTGTTAAACAACCACTGTCTTGTGGAAGAAGTCCATACTGTGAGGAAGCTTGAGGACATTCTTCATGGCCATTTTCAAAACTAAAGTAAGAACCACTGATGCTGCGGTCAAAAGGCAGTCACCACATTAATCTTTGGCGAGTCCTTCTGCACCTTCAGAAGAACCCTGGTTATTAGTGGAAAGACATATAGAAGCAGTCCTGACCATGGAAATGAAAGGTGTCTGTTTTTCAGATATGTTCAAGGAATCCAAGAGTAGAATTTCTTTCACTGTTTGTTGTGCCTGAAGGAAACAGATCTGTGTGAGGAGTTCCCCACATGTGGACCAAATCCTGGAAAACCCTTGATGCAACTTCTCTTTGAATGTGGCTATCCTGGTCATGCTCAGCTTGTCTGCAGTATGTTTTCCTTTGACAAAATGTAGGGAGCCTGAACATACTCTAATTTCCAGTCTAGCACAGTTAGTCTGCAATGGGGGATGGAACTGGCCCCCCCTCATTGTTTTTTTTTTTTAAGTACACACATCACTGTAATGTTGATTGTGATTACTAGCAGAGAGCCTGGGCACCAAAGATGGTTCCAATATTTCACAGCCATAATTTCTTTGACATTCTTATACCTTAATTTGTCTTTTTTGTCTTTCTTGTTTGACAGGCCCTAGACTTTCACCCCTTAGGACATAGTTCCATGAGCAAAGTCTGATCAGTCTGTAGTTACAGACTGAGAAAGGTCTGGAAGGGAAAAATGCCACCTGTGATGACAGACAGCTGATTCACCCACCAGAGTAACTCCTTTTTGACAAACCCCAGTACTTGAATTTGAAATGAAAGAAAGTGCCGATGTTGACTCCAAACTAATTTGTTGAACCATTACATTCCAAATGTGATGCCTGCTCAAATGAATCATGAGAATAGTAAAGGTTGTGAAATGTATACTTCTGAGATATTCCATGGCAGATGCAAAGGTCTTGTTGGAAAATATCAGAAACCTCTCCTAGTAATATTCTACTTTATCCTAAGGAAGAAAAGCTGTCTTGAGGGCTGTGTCCAGTAGATGTCCTAGAAACACTGTCCCGTGAGATGGATGAGACAAGATTTTTCTCTGTTCAGCTGAAAAACCAGGCTGAGGAAACTTTTTTTTTTCCAACCAAAACAAGTATGTCATACGTGATAATTTAGTAAAGATGTTTATTGAAAAAAAAAAAGAGATACACTACTACTTGAGAGACAATCTGCAAAAATAAGTCAGTCATTTAAATATGAAAAACTGTGAATGATCTGCAATGTGCATTGAGTTGTTATAGGAGCCAGGTACTGTATAAACACTCTTAGAGCTGTTGACAAACTAAAGCACAAATCAGAAAACTGAAATTGTGATGCAAAGGTTTAGAAAGAAAGGCCTAGTACAGGTCTCCGTGTTCTTTCTTTCTTTTGCACCAGAAAGATCCTTGAGTGAAGTCCTTGCCTTCTTCATCCTGTGGGAAGAGGTTTGTAGGAGGGAGCAGGGAGATATGATTTGAGTGCATGAAGAGGAATCCATTGAAAATAAGGGAATCTCACTTTCAGTTGTAGCTTTTTGTTGGATGATTCTCAGAACCCAAGTGGCTGAAGATAACTGGTGCCCCAGACAAAAGTGAAGACCTAGACTTAGGAACATTTTGCAGGATTATTGGGATGGGAAGGGGAACGTAGATGAAGGGGCATGTAGTCATACTATTTAAGAAGACTGTCCTTTGTTTTAGAAGGAACCTCGTATATTCTTTGAACTTCTCTGCCATTGCTTTTTGAAAGTTTAATTTGTTGTTGTCTGTGCCTTTCTAAGAATGCTTGGTCTGTTTACACTGATTCAGTAAGCTAATTTTATAATTGTAGATATTGAGTTATGGGGCTGTTACATACAGTAAAAATTGAATTAAGTGAACATTATTTATTTATTTATTACAACTGTTTACATTCCCAATGTTGGAGTGGTTTCCTAATTAATCTACTATAAATAATCTTATAGTAGTGATTGGCCTGACTCAGTTTAATATCAATCTGTAGCAACAGCATAGGAGGTATTGCAATGATTTACTAGACAGTTCACTGGTAGGTGCCAGATTTCAACCAGTATTTGAAGATGTATTTGAACTAAAGACTCTGCAACCATCTTTATCCACACTGTTTTGTAATCAACACTTGCTCTTGTCATTTTAAGAAATGCATAGATTTTTGTCCGTACAGCTACATATCATCCTACTGTGACATATGCAATCTTACACTTAAGAGTTCCACTATAACCTTTGCTTGAATCTATGGTTTCTGAATACAATGTACATCTGGTATCATTTATAGCATGTTTTCTTCATGTAATAAAATAAATATAAATCTAATAATAAAAATAAAAATATTTTGCTCCTCTATCAGAACATTTTCTGCCTCAGCTGTTTTCAGTGTAATAGTTCTGTTGTCAGCATTTTACTTTTTGATACCAGTAATGAAAATGATGTATGAAGCTTTGCTACAAACCTTCATCCCATCAGTAATTGAGATGGTATACATTCTGTAACCCACAGTGGTGTACTCTACTCCAATATTTTCTGAGGGGATGAGAAGCACCAGTGTTCTCCTACTGAAAACACAGGGAAATTCTGGAAAAAGTCACACACACACACACACACACACACACACACACACACACACACACACACACACACACGTGAATGAGAAAGTGAGCTCTCCTCTGAGAGGGAAACAGAGTATCTGTCCCGTCATCTTTCTGCCCATATTCAGACTCTTGAATATCTTTCTTGGCATCTCTCTCTCTCTCTTTCACCAGAAACTACTTTTTAAGAAGGATCAGTAGCATGAATTAAATCCTAAGCTGGACCCTGTAAACTACTCCTGTCCAAATAAATATGAGGAAGAGTAGATATAGGTTTACTTTTCTGTTTCTTTTTAACTGGAAATATGGGGCCAACAAAGGAATTAATGACAGAAACAGCTTTCCTGGGGATTGCCATAACATTATGACAAAACAAGCAAGCCTTTCCTGTACCCTCTATCAAGACTGGCAGGAGTGGATCCCCCTTACCCACTGAGGGGACCCCAACAGCTGCAGAAGATATGGCTAATCCCCCATCCATAGTGGCAGTAGGTGAAAGATGAGCAATCTGAGGTACAACCAGTGGCCGCAGTACAGTCAGACACCTACAGCTTAGGTAAATTGCTAGCCTGCTGAAGTGACAAAGGGTGTTTGCTTAACTTTTTCTTATTGTTGCCAGAAGAAGCACTTACCATGAGACTGATAGTTTGTTCCATAGTTACATTGAAAAGGGTGCTTTTTACCCATGGAATGCAAGCAGCAAAAGCCAGTAAAAATTTAAAGTCTTTAGCAGTCACTTTTTTCACATAAAAACAAAGTGAAAGAAAGCTTTAAAACACTTTGTCAGCCCTAAAAAGTAAAATGAACACATTTTCTCCACAAAAAAGATCATAGGAGGTTACTAGGCTAAAGGCCTTTGCAAGCCTAGCCAAGAGTTTATCCCCAAAAAGAAACCTCAGTCACCACATGTCACCCCTGTCAATGAGGGACACAGGTGGAACCCCTGGGATATATTTGTGGTTTCCCATCCACTCATCAAGGTTGCACTTGAAGTGGGTCAGTCAGGTACTTTGTTTGACGTGTATGGGAAGTCCATTACAGAGAGAGGGCAGCCTCTGGAAGACCTGTCTCTCCAGCAGGTTTTGTTGATGTCACATATTAGATTCAGGCCTTTTGAGTAGGTATGGATATGGAGCATCTCTAGTAGGGCAGGGTCTGAGATTGCCTTGTAAGTGAGACACAGATTATTTCTGAGCAATCTGTATGATACCAAGTAGAGTTATAGTCATTTGAGCCTGTCCACATAGGACAAGTATTGGTGGCCATGGATTCTTTGAGAGGTATTTCTGTGGCCTTTCCGGTTGGTGCAGATGTTTGGAGAGGTACATACCAAACTGGGCATTATACTCAATTATTGGTCTAAGGAGGGAGGAGTATAGAGAGGTAATAACCTCCTTTTTTCTGGATGCAGTCCATTTACTTATGAGGTGTACCAAGCAAAAAGGCCATTCTAACCACTCCCACTACATGATGGTCAAATGTGAGATTGTTATCAACCTGAGTTCCCTGGTCTCTCACCACAGGTTGTGTGTTTAGGGATTTGGCGTTGATGTAGAAATCAGTAGAGGCCATGTTTTTGCCGAATGGTAGGATGATACATTTTTTTTGTTTAGCTTGAAGTCATGACTTTGGCACTAGTCATTAGTTGCTGTGAGACCCTCTTGCAGTATGTTAACATCATTTGGTGAGCCAATGACGGCACCCAACTTACAGTCTTCCACAACTTTGGTCAGCCACAGGTCTTCTGAATTGCCTGGACCTTTGAGAAGTAGATGCCAAACAGTAGGGGTCCTAGGACAGATCGCTGAGGAACTCCACTAGTGACAGGTCTATCAGAAGTGGAGCTGCCTATTTTGACCTTGAGGGTCCTATCGGTGAGTCAACTGGCCACCCACCTGATGAGATAGGGATTTACTCCAAGTTGTGTTAGCTTTTCTATGATGCCCGGGTGGGGGATTGTGTCAAAGGCCTTGCCCAAGTTAAGGTAAGCAGTATGTACTGACTTTCCCTCACCCAGGGCCTTGGTGACAGTCTCAAAGAAGTCAACCAGGTTCAACAGGTAAGATCTGCCCATGACAAATCTGAAATGGGTGAGGTCAAGTGCTTGGAGATTGCCTATATCCTTGTTTATGAGATCCATAGTAATACGCTCCAAGGCTTTACAGATCAGACTTGTCAAGCTAATGGGGTGATGGTTTCCAGGGTCAGAAGTGGCACCACCTTTGTGCAAGGGGATGACAATGGCAGTTCTTCACTCTGCTAGAATGAAGCCTGTACTTAGACTGTGGTTGAATAGGGTGCTCAATGGCGAAGCCAGTTCATGCTGGAGATGGTGCAGAATACAGCCTGAAATACTGTCAGGTCCCATAGAAGCTGTGTTCTTTGCCTTGAATATGGCCTTTAACAAAAGGGTGGATATGTCAACAGGATCAGTGTAAGGGTTAAGTACTAATTCGGACAAACCTGGGCTTTGCCATGGAGGTTCCTGACGTAACTGAAGAAGGCTTTGTTGTTTCCCTTTGTTTTGGAGGCTAGTTTCATTTCATAATTGGCTTTAGAGCTTTTTCATTAGTGATCTAATTCGCTTATTGAGGCTGTGGAGGGAGTTTTTCCAGTTTGGAATTTGTTCCTTTTTACCCTTGGACAACAGTTTTTGTCCTTTTGTTGTAAAGCCTTTTGATAGAGGATGTCCACCAAACAGGTTTGCGTTTCCTTGAGGAGCAGGTTTCAATTCTGTTGGGTATGGCTGAGTCCATGAAGTTGCACAGGTGCTTGTATACTGCATTGGCATATTGTTTAGCATAGCTGTCTGCATCATTTGAGGGGGAAGGTGGTGTAAAGCTACAGATACCTCCCTTAGGAGGCTGTAGCCAGTTTTTGAGAAGTTTTTTTAGCTTGATTATGGCTGGGGGGGGGAGGGTTGGGTGGGATAGAAACTTTGAACGAGACAGTCTGCTGATCTGATCTCACCAGGGAAGAACATACTATGGGAGTGGTTCAGTAGTTACCCATGTTGGTGAGAACCAAGTCCAGAATGTTATTTCCCCTGATGGGGGATGAAACGAGCTGGTCTACTGCATTAAAAATGATGATGTCAAGGAATCATTGAGTGAGTGCATTAGTGCAGGAATAGTTCACCCAGTCTATGGTGGGGTAGTTGAAATCACCAAGGATCCAGGGTGTTAGGGGGTACCTTGATGGAGTCAAGTAGATCCAGGTAAGAGGAGTGGGTGTCCTCAGTCATGAAGGGGGGTCTATAGCTGGCTATAACATGGATGGGTGTTTTTCCAACTGTCAGTTGCACCTGGAGTAGTTCCCATGTGTAATGCAGGCAAACAGTCTGGAAGTGTGCATGTCCTTAATGAAGATAGAGAATCCACCACCCTTAGTCTTTCCGACCTCATTTTGGGGTCAGAATGTGTGGAATGAGGTGTAACCTGGTAAGGCAGGGGGTGCTCTCCACAGCCCTGAACCAAACTTCCATGACTATACAGACCTTTGCATCTTCCAGTGCAAGGACAGCCACCAGTGAGAGCATTTTCAGGTTAAGGCTCCTAGCGTTAAGCAGCATGACCTTCAATTTGCTTTTTGACAGATCTTTTATGTTGGAAAATCTGTCTTTGGGGCATTGCTTAAAAAGGCACAATGGGGGAGGCGAGAGCCATGACCAGGATCCAGAATCCCAGTGGTGACAGGTGGAGGCCATCTCTGGCAAAGCATCGAGGCTTGTCAATCATGTCATCCCAGGCAGACCGATACTGGTTCCCCTTGGAATGATGCCAGAAACTAAGTCAGCCGTTGAAGTCAATTGTTTTTGTTGGTATTGTGATAACATTCTTGGTGAAGGTAGGATGCTGCTTAGGACTAGGGTCATACCTGCCTGGGACACATACTCAGGGAGGTACGTCTCAAGTCATTTACACCAACATGGACAACGATAGAGTCATACTTGTACTTGTTGTGGAGAGACATAAGTGCGTGCACGATGTTGTGGATTTTAGCACCAGACAGACAACTGACAGTTACCTTCTCCTTGTTGAGCCTGTTAAGGAGGACATCTGTGTGTCTCACAATTGAGTCACCAATGACTAGCATGTTTGGTTTATTGTTGTGCCCTGTGGGCTGTGATGGTTTATTGTTTTGCCTTATGGGCTGTGATTGTGAGACACTGGTGTGTTGTCTGCTGTGTGTGATGTGTTTGGTGTTGTGTGTGGAATGTTTGAGTGTGTTTTGGAGGTCTCTGCTGTTTAGGTAAGTTTTTACTGAGGACCTATGTATAGATTGGTGTGTGTTGGCTTGGCTATGTAATGTGAGTGGTGTGATGTTTGTGCTGGCAATCTCCTCTTTGTCAGGAGTACTGAATGTGCCACAAGAGAGCATGGATTCCAGGTTACTGATGTAGATGCATTTCTTGCAAGTAGAATTATGTGCTTGGAGAAGGCTGTCATTAAACATGAGGCAGTTGCTACACTGCCTCTGTATGCCCATGTCAATCAGACTGGCAGGAGAAACTGATGGGATTTGTCTAGACATAGTGTTCTGAATACTTGGTCGGACTTATGGAGAAAGGGTTTTGATAAGAATTTGTCCACACGAGTGTAGACCACAAAAACCTTCATAAATGTAAAGTAACTGGACTTAAGCACAAGTGCTAAAACCAAAACTAAGATGCTTAGAATAACAGATAAATGTAATCAGGCTAGTAACAAGCAGTAGTAAATGCAGCAGAATAAAAGCACTTGAACACTAAAGAGCACACAGCAAATATAAAGTGATAAAGTAGGAAGAACACAATTACAGTAAAAGCAGCTGAATGAAGTGTAATTTATTTTTGATTAAGTGGAGAGGGAAGAAACAGAAGATAGTTTGATTAAGAAACTAAGGGGGGTTGGCCTTCCAAAATCTCAGTTTGATATGTCAGTTGGTTATATAATCCAGCACAGCAAGGTAGTTAGCACTGCTATAACAGCTCTGCACAATTTCACAGAAATGTAAATGTTTGTGCTAGAAGTACAACTGAGAAAATAAACCTCAGGCAATCAGAAAAACACAGAGGTGTTTGCCAGTAGATAGCACCTTAGGTGGGCTGACTTCACAGAAAAAAAACAACCCCATCTGAAAATAGCTACTGAACTACCCTGAGAAATAAACAATGCAGACAGAAGACAGAGGACAGAGGTCAGCAGCAAACAATGAAGCAAATATATAGCTGCAGTACAGTGCAAATGAAGTGCAAAAAAGTATACCATTCAGTTTGGTATATCAAATGGTTATAGAATCCAAGATGGTTTTCAAATACTATAAAAAAAAATGTTTGAACTGACATGAAAAAAAATGAGCTGTCCTGTGTACAGTAGGGTCTTGTGAAGGCCCATTAAAACATAAACATTAAGATAATTTTCCTGAACAGAAAAGTCTTATTAAATAATTTATTTTTAAAATGGAAGCTTTTTCCCTAAAGGGAACTTACCTGCCCAGCAAAAATATATATATATATATATATATCACATAACTGACCATCAATCCTGGAAAGCCTCAGAAGAATGTACTCTTCAGCATCAGGAAACATCTGAAGAGCTTAATGCCCAAACATTTGTTTTTAGTTAGATCAGCTTGAACTAACAAAGTCGGGGTGCTTGGAAGGTGCCCTCAAGCTTTGGAAGATGTCCGGCTGTTATATCCTTGGCACGATATAACCCATATAGCAAAGGCTTCTGCAGCAGTGATCAATATGATGAACATCATGCACTGCATTTATGAACCTAGGAGACAGTTTCTTTGGCACAGACATCTTTGTTTTTTCATGAGGTGATTCATTCACATTTGTGCAGTGAATGAAAGAGGTGTTCATCATATCTTCACCTTAGCCTGTCAAATGAACTAATTACTATATGTATTTTGTTGATGGCTGTCAAGACAATACAAAGTTATCTCTCATTTCTGACTGAGTAAATTACTCCTTTCCTTATTGTTTGAAAATCTAAAAGATTGTATTTCATGATGAACTACAGAGGGAAAAATAATGCCAGGCATTAAAGCAACAGACTTTAATTCCTGTGCAAAATTAATTCACAATGATCATACTTTTTTCCTGTGTACTTTCTAATTGAATACTACCTCCATTATTTAAAAAGTGCATTCTCTTTTAGGTCTACCTGTGCTTGTCCCCAACTCTTAAGGTAAGACATTAGAATCTATGAAGTAGCAGGATGTATTGGTCATTCTCTTGTGAAGAAAGTCATACAGGAAATGGTTGTTGCTGAAGTAAATGGAGCAGGGGTTATCATAATACTGATTAGGGTTGGGAAGGATGGGAATTTCTGAGAGGGTGGGGGGGTGCTTCCTGGAGAAAGAATCCTGTGCTTCTTACACAGTAGTTCTTATTGTAAACTGGTGCCAAAATGCACATTTTCTGTATGTGCTGCAGTTCAATGCCAATAATAATTACTGTTACTGTTATTTTTTCATGACTTAATGCTCCATGTTTTTTTCTGTGTATTTTACATTTTTTTTCATTCCCTGGTTCAGTTTCACTATAGCTCTGTAAAGGGCTTTAATTATTTTAATTTTAGTGTAAATTAACCATTATTATTATTATTATGACTTGCATTAAAAATAATCTGTAACAGCTGAGAATGTGGTTAGTGCCTCCTTAGAAATGTTTATAGTAAGTTCAGCAAGGTAGAAGGAAGAGGAAGGAAGCTTACTGTGAAACCAAACTGAAGCACTGTATGTACTTGGGACTGTACAACACTTGTTATTTTTCTACATACCTGCAAGACAATAGAACAAAGTAAGAGAAATTAGCTCATTCAAATTCACCATCCAGCCTAGCCGGCAGTAGAACATTAACTCATTTAGTCCAGGCTAATTCAGAGTACATATTGCACTGCAAACTCCAAGAAGAAGAAAATAGTTAACCAGGATATTTTTCCAAGCAAATAAGGAAAATAAGTTACTAATATTGTGAAAGGTGTGCTTTTATTCTACATATAAAACTCCTTTAAGAGTAAAAGCAACAGCAAGGAATTTGTTGTTTCCAAAAACAAAAAGGCATCGTACTCATGATTTTCTAATGTGGTACATATTAACTTTCATCTTACAAAGGCAGTCCCATATTCGGATTGGGCTATTCACAGTATTTAAGTAGGACCATTTTGAAATAAGCAGATGACGCTGTTGTAATCAGTCAGCTTAAAGATGATGAGAATAGTCATGGTCAGGTTATTACTGATTTTGTTAAACGGTGTGATAAGTCTTATCTTCAGTTAAATGCATCTGAAACTAAAGATATGATAACTGATTTTAGAAAACACACACACACACACACACACACATGATGTAACAGTTACAAAGGATCAGATGGTTGAATGTGTACAATCCTATAAATATATTGGAACAATTATAGCTTCAAAGTTGAATTTTGAGGAAAACTGTGAAGCTGTGCGCAGAAAAGGACTTCAAAGATTGCTATGCTTGCGAAAATTGACCTAATTACACATAGATAAAAAATGATGATCCTATTTTACTGGGCTTTCATTGAATCAATTCTATCATTTTCTTTGGTAGCATGGTATGCTTACATGCTACAATCATGTCCCCACAAAAATATATATTGGAGCATATCACATCATTAAAATTGTCCAAATCACCACCACAAGAACATTTAAACATCTCCCAGTCAGTATAGTCATACCATTCATATAGACGCCGTACCAACTCTTCATTCCAAACCTTTATATCCTTCTTCTGTACCTTCTCCCTCTTCACAACCATGTTATATGTTGATGACAATTGTACACAGTTATGATCTGCCAAACCCAAAGGAGGTAATAAGAATGTTTTGTACGAACCTTTTATCAACCCATAGCAAAGATCTAGAGGCTCGTCTTACCTAGCTGGGCAAGAAACATATTGATAAAAATTAACAAGTGTCTTTTAAAGAGAAAAAAAATAACAAGTGTCTTTTAAAGAGAAACATGATTAAAGTCACATAATATAACATTTTGCACCACAGGTGAAATCATCTGTAATCTTTGTATTGCCTTAAACAGGATATTTGCGGCAGAAGTAGAGTTTGCTTTCTGATGAATCTATACAACTGTTATAAAGAGTTGTAGGAAATTCTTATGGCAAGTAAAAAGGATGTAACGACACTGACAGAAACTCAACATCTGATGTACAATATATTCTCTAACAGTCACAGAGTTGCAGTATTTATTCAAATATAAACATACCCCACCTCTTGAGTTTTCCTCATCAATTCAAATCTTAGATCCAACCGAAATGATACTCCAAAACCATCAATAAACATATCATCATCCTGATCATCCTCTGTAAGCCAAGTTTCTGTAAAGGCAATAATTCAGCAGTCTCCAAAGTCTTTCTGATAATGAACATTCCCCTGAAGTTCATCCATTTTATTTCTCAGAGACTGAACTTGCCCATAATCATTAAAGGCAAAGTAATTCAATTTAAAGAGCTGTTTCTTTAGATGCATTCTACCAACCCCTCTTTTACCTCGCTTCTTATTGATATTCTTCGTGTTTCACTATTGCAGTCATTACATTTGGGTAATCTGCTGGCTAGCATTTCGCAAGTGCCGGTCGGCCGACTACTGAAATATTTGAGTTTGAGTTTCAGAACCAAAGTCTTCACTAAAGCTAAGTACCCCATTGGGGAAACTTTTTTCTTGCTTTTTACCGATGTCAGAAAAAGTTAATAATTGTATTACTTGTGGGAAGCAAATACCTCATAAGGATTTCCATTTATACTGTATTCCTTGCCTAGGCCCTGATCACAATGTGCCTAGATTTAACAAACGCACTATTAAGCATCGGTATATTTTTGCATCTAACTATTTTGGAAACATATTTAACTACCCAGAAATGTCGTCGAATAGCAATCTGACTACTGGAGTACATAAAAAACGCAAAGAAAAGGACGGAGAAAGGCAGTTGAGATCCAAAACCGACGACAAAGCTTCTCCTAAGCCAGTCACCAGTATCAGTGAGGTGCTTTCGCAGCCCCTGAAACCCGCTACCTTCGAGTAGCAGGCCTCTACCGACACCCATGTGGAGTCCGGCATGCCGCAAGATACTGAAGGTATTGGACCAACGGATGTATCTCCCTCAGATGGGTCTGGAGCCGCTGAGCAGGCACCAGCTTCTGAGGGTGTATTCAGACCTCAACATTTATATATCAAACCGACAAAAGCTGCAAAACCAAAGGCAAAGGCATTTTCTAAAACTAAAAAAAGATGCCTGAGCCACGTGCACAGGCCTCTATGCCTAAAAAACAGATTATCAAAATGGCTGAAGACCTTATTACCTTGATCAGGGGTACCCATCCCCCTCCAGATAAGAGGCAGAGCCAAGACACTGAATATGAATCTTCAGATCAGGTTTCTATTTCTTCTGATTCCTCTTCTAATCAGGAATTATCTTTACCTCCCTATGAGGATTCTGATGCTGAGGAGACTATTCCATCTGCACCTCCTCCTGAGGATTATTCATTTGGAGAAACCTTGCATACTTTGAGGGAGCATTTTCACTCGGAGAGTCAAGACTTCTCAGATTCCAAAATGAGGCTCAGGGATTTTCTTCTCCCTCAGTACAAGCCTTTAGTCATTCCCCCTGTTTTAGACATTGTGGATGATGTGTTCTCGGAGTCAAGCCTGACCCCTGACTCTTTACCTCTGGCTCCCAGTAAGCCTGACAGATATTACAGGGTCCCTGACTCTCATAAATTTTTATTTAGAAACCCTGCTGCTGATCCTGAAACTATTTCACAGGGTCCAAAGGGAGTTAAGGCCTCAACAGCAAAAAACCCTACCCCCTCCAACAGAGATTTAAGGGCACTGGACAGATGGGGAAAAAAGGTTTATACATCTGCAACCTTGGCAATCAGGGCCTTAAACTGTCAATTTCATATGCTTTGGTACCAACAACATGTTATGGGATTGCTGAAACAGAAAATGATGTTGATTTCAGAATGTGCAGAGAATAAAGAATTGCAGGAATTATTGCATGCAGCTCAACAAGTTGGAAAGCATACTTTGCAATGTGGTTTTGATTCTTTAGAGGCCTACAGGGCTGCAGTTACTGGATCTGTGATTAGGAGGCATGCCTGGTTAAAGGAACAAAATTTGCCTGATCATGTTAAAGCTAAATTGCTAGATGCACCTCTACAGCATGATTCTCTGTTTGGTATTAAGGCAGAAGAGGTTTTAAAGAAAATGGAAGACAAAGCTAAGTCTATGCAAACTGTTAAAGATTTCTTACAAGTGCAGCCACCAAGATTCAGTAGACACTGGCCTACAAAAATTGGTCCTTTCCTGTGTCAGACAGAGCTCAAAGGGGCAAATCCAGATGCCCTAAGGGTTCCAGGTACCAGGCTCAAGACTCATACAGGTCAGAGCAATGGGGCCCATCCACCTCCAAATCTGGAGGAGATAAACCGCAAACCTACAGAAAGCAATCCCAATGACTGCCCTCTGCCTACACCAAGCACTTATCTTTTGGCAGCACCCATAGAGGGAAAATTAGTACTTTTTGCTCAAAATTGGCAGTTAACAACCCAGGATAAGTGGGTACTAAGCATCGTATCACAGGGATACAGATTCCATTACCACACTTTGCCAATGACAAATGGTTGGCCAGATCTGCCAAAAAAACAATGGGCAGAGGCATAGAAACAGGTTTCATCCCTCATGGATATGGGGGCCATTCAGCCAGTACCAGAACAGGAAAAAGGACAAGGTTTTTACTCGACTGTTCTTGTTACCCAGAAAGGACAAGGCCTGGCAGCCAATACTGAACACATACCTGGACATTCCAAAATTCAAAATGCTCTACAACAGCTTCTGCCCATGCTGGGCAAGAATGCTTGGCTGGTGACTTTAGACCTAAAAGAGGCATACCTGCATATTCCAATAAGACAGTCGTGCAGAAGATACCTCAGATTCAAGGCTGGCTTAATGCATTACCAATTCTCTGCACTGCCCTTTGGCTTAGCTACTGTGCCCAGGGTCTTTACAAAGTGCCTGGCACCAGTAATTGCATTTTGCAGACAAAGAAGTATTCAAATATATCCTTACTTGGACAACTGTCTCATTCAAGCAGAGAACAAGGACACTCTTCTACGACACCTGGCGTTTGTGAAAAGGCTTCTAACATGCCTAGGGTACACAATAAATGAAAAGAAATCACAACTGGTACCCTCTCAAAAGATAACATTCCTGGGTGCAAGCTTGAATACAACTGCCCAGATGGCTTACCTCACGCCAGACAAACAAAGGCAACTGACTACTTACTTCAAACTGATGGCAACAAAAACCCAATCTTCTGCAAGACAAATTATGCAGGATCTGGGCTTCATGGCATCCTGCATCCTACTAATTACACATGCAAGACTGCATATGAGGAAACTTCAATGGTACCTAAAATGTTTATGGAGTTAACATTGATTCCTCTCATTCCATGCCTGCAACAAGAGTTTCTATGGTGGGCAAAGGCCTGTCACCAAAACATGGGATGGCCCTTCACTCTACCCCCTGCCAGCCAAACCTTAACAACAGATGCATCAGATTATGCCTGGGGGGGCCCACATGGCAGGAAGATGCATTCAGGGCATATGGCCACCAAATCAAATGCATCTACATATCAACCAGAAAGAGATGCTAGCTGTTCAAAATGCCCTAACAGCCTGCAAGGACTAACTTCATCCAGGACAACTACGGATAAAGACGGACAACACCACAGTCATGTGGTATATAAACAAGCAAGGGGGCACACACTCATACCCCCTTTGCATATTAGCCATGGCACTGTGGGACACAGCTTTGACCTACCAAATAAATCTTCAAGCTCAATTCCTGCCAGGAAAACAAAACACTCTGGCAGATGATTTAAGCAGAAACCTTATGGATCCTCATGAGTGGAAACTAAATCCACAAGTCTTCAGCATGATAACAGAGAAATGGGGGAGCCCAGACATAGATCTATTTGCCTCTCCTCAAAATTATCAACTGAAAAGATTCTGCACAAGGACTTATCACAGACAAGCATGGAAAGTGGACACCCTATCCTTCAGTTGGAAAAACCTAGCAGTTTACGCCTTTCCTCCTCTGCCTCTTCTACCCAAGGTCTTCCTACAAGTCAGACAAGAGAAACCAAAGATGATGTGAATTGCCCCGGACTGGCCCCTCCAATACTGGTACCCAATCCTAAGGAACTTGTCTCAATACCTAGCTTGGACCTTGCCTCAAAAAACACAACTACTGTCCCAGCAAAACAATCAGATCCTGCACAATCAACTACAGACTCTGAACCTGGCAGCATGGCTAATCCTGTAGTCATACAAACGACACCTCTCAGTAAAGCTGTGACGGATGACATTTTGAAAGCCAGAAGGCCTAGTACTAGAAAATCTTATGCTGACAAATGGAAGAGATTCTGTGCTTGGAATCAAGCACAAGGAATTGATACAGCAGAACCACATTTTCCTCAGATATTACAATACTTAACTGAGATGCTTGACAAAGGACTATCTTTTTCATCAATCAAAATCCATGCCTCTGCCATTTTGGCTCATTACAATACAGAGCCACCAATCTTTTCTCATCCTTTACTAAAGCAGTATCTTAGAGGAGCCAAAAATATAAGGCCTCCTAGAAGATCACCATTACCTGCATGGGGCCTCAATTATGTGTTGGAAAAGCTCACCCTGCCTCCATTTGAACCAGCTGCTACCGCTGATATAAAGTTCTTATCATGGAAGACAGCTCTGCTACTAGCAATTACTTCAGCAAGAAGTGTTTCAGAGCTACAGGCCCCCTCATGGCTGTAGAGCCTTTTATCATATTTTACCCAGACAGGGTGTCTCTGAGGACAAATCCTACTTTTATGCCTAAGGTCATTTCCAGTGTGGCTCTTAACCAAACAATTCATCTGCCAACTTTTTATCCAAATCTGCAGAACAAAGCGGAGAGAATTCTGCATTCCTTGGACGTACACAGACAGCTAAGATTCTACTTGAGCAGGACTAAAGCTCTAAGAAAAACTGAGCAATTATTAGTGTCTTATGCTGCAGGATCAGAAGGAAAGGCTATTTCAAAGCAGGCAATTTCAAAGTGGATAAGCCATTGCATCCGTTTCTGCTACTTACATCATGGCAAACCTGTGCCCAAGGGCATTAGGTCTCACTCCACCAGGGCTGCAGCTACTTCAGCAGCCTTTCTCAGAGGAGTACCAACCAAGGACATTCTAGAGGCTGCTACTTGGAGTTCTGTTCACACCTTCACAAAGCATTACCATTTGCCTCTCTACTCTAAGTCCAGGGCAGGCTTTGCCACTGCAGTGCTGCAGGGCCTTATAGCCTCACCTAATGCTGTTTAGCTCCAGCCTCCCAACCATAGCTTTGGGATTCTACCCAAATGTAATGACTGCAACAGTGAAACACGAAGAACATAGTACAGTTGTGTACACTTACCATAAATGTAGATGTTCGAGTGTATTCACTGTTGCAGTCCAGGTTACCCTCCCGCCATCCCCCTGTCATTCTACAGTTTATCTTTCCTTCTCTATCTTCTACAACCTATGTGGTGTATTTGCTTGTAGATGAAGGTAAAGTTTATATTGATGCATGTATATATATATATATATATATATATATATATATATATATATATTTATAATATTGCTACCTTTTTGGGGGCACCTGACATCGGGGGCAAGAAAAACTAAAGAAAATGGCATTGGCTGCATGTTTTATACCCCTGATGTCATGGAAGAGAAGACAGCAACCAACGCAGGACCCAAGACTTTGGAATTCAGGCCGACTGAGGGCAACCTGCCAGCAGATTTCCCAAACGTAATGACTGCAACAGTGAATACACTCGAACATCTACATTTATGATAAGTGTACACAACTGTACTTTCCTTGTCATACTATCGGTCTCTTTAGCATGTCTCAAAATGTCATCCGGTAACCATGGTACAAATGATGTCAGAGCCACAGTCATTACTATGATATGATAATGAAGTGATGTGGTACTGTATGAGTTTCCAATAAACTCGGCAGTATCATTGTGTACAGGTGGGAAATGTGTGGTTGTGGTAACAGTTTTGCCTTTACTGCTGGGAACTTTATATGAATAGGGTTTTCCCCATTTTGAAAAGTAGTCTATTTATTTATTTACTATATTTATTTATCTATATTTTACTTTTGCATGTTTTACAGCTCTGGTCTGTAAGATGAGCAGCACATCAGCTGTGGAGGGAAAACAGTGATGTCAGACTCACTGCTACAAAATTCTGGACCCATAACTTATTTCTAGCTGGGACCAGCCTATATGCAGTTGCTGCAGTGTTTCTAAATAACGTATGACACTATGGAGAAGGCTGATCTGCATATGCGTTTCATATATGGAGTGCTATGACTACACAGTAGGGTAAGACCACATGCATATCCTATTGTGTAGCTGTCTCTGTGGTTTGCAAAAGGCTCTGGTATGCCATTTTATTGTGTACCGGCATAAGTATTGCATATTCTGAAGTGCTGCACAAATTTATTCTACAAAATCTGACCATTAATTACAAAACTAAACTGAAAGAAACCAAATAATGTATTCCATGACTTGGGTGTACACTAAGATGGGATATCTAAAATGTTTATTTTCATTTGAGTACACCATACCCTAAGATGGGATATCAAAATGTTTCTTTTTTTCTTTTGTAAAGCTATGCAGCATAACATTAACTTTCAATGTGTTATTTATTAAATGTGATATCATAACTCTGATTTTTTTTTTCTTTTTACTACCTGTGACTGACACATGATCTGTAGCCATTTCATCCATCTGTTTCTAGAACTACTTCCTCAGAGGCTAGAATGTTCAACAAATTCAAAAATTCCACAAAGTGTTCTTGCTGCCTTTCACAAGTTCCCTAATCATGGTCAGAGCTTTCCCCACCCTTGCTGACAGCAGCCTGGACAGTATCCCATCTCCCCTCCTGAGTCACTGCATGTTTGTCATAACCTCGTTCAGACATCCAATATTTGGACCTTCATTTCAGTGAATGCCACAGTTGCTGGCTTCCTGCTTTGTCAGTACCTACAAATCTAACTTGAACCCTCACTACCATCTGCAGCATTTCATGGAAGGTCTTTCATTAACCTGACAGCTTCCTTCATCTTTGATGTCCACCAGCAGGTCTTAGGGGTACTGCCATGGAAAGTTCTAACATCCTTTTTGCAGCCACCTCATCTGTTGAGGACTTGTACAGGGTCCATTCAGACTCTACATCCCAAGCCTTTCCAGAACAATGAGAGAAGCCTTTATGGAACTGGATGGAACTGGAAGTTAAATGCATCAAACAAAGAAACATCAGCTAGGCATTCCAAGGGCATCCTCACTATCCAGTTTATTTTCCTGGCTCTGTCCTGCTGTCACTCCAGACATCTGTCTAAATTCACTACTACACAATGATCATCAAACAGCTGTGCTCTTTTCTTGACATGTTTGTTCAGAACCACATGGCATCATGTCTCTTAACATGATTACAATGACCTTTGACCTGAGGAACTTTGGTTCTAAGTATACTTAGGACATACAAGATCATATATCAATCCATAACTAAGCCAAACATCCAAAAACAATTCACTATTTAGGTTCAGATGAAACAAGCCCCTCCTCTCATTCACACCCTTTAGAGGTATCTCCATGGGAGTATCTCTCATTCACACCCTTTAGAGGTATCTCCATGGAAGTAACTGTGAGATCAACGGCATTACACGTTTTACATTGTCCTCCACCTCCCTATGCACATAAAACCAACTGATACATTCAGTACAGAGTACAACTACACCAGTAAGACCACCCATGTTAAACACTGGTTCCCTTTCATAAATTTTTACACTTGAACAAACAGCAGAAAAGCAAATACAAGAAGCAGGTATCACGAAATGAAAGCACATCTAGTAATGATTTTAAAATAATTTAGGCAGACATTTTTAATAATTATTTGAAGAATACAATACTAATTACTGAATGGTCCTTTTAACTGCTTGAATTTTACAACCTTACTCGAGTCTCAAACCTCATCTATATACAAGTGTTGAACATTCCCAAATATGTTCACTTGCAGAATGGTTCCAATGAGAAGTGTACCCCTTTAAATGTCTTTTTGGCTCATTTGTTAGAAGCCACTATATTACTGTCCCTCAAGCTGCAGAACTAAAAAATGCCTTTAACTGTAGAAGCATACCTTTGGCCCCCATCAATCTCAGTAATAATGTTCCTGTTTTAGTTTCTTTACTACACAGCCAACTACACTATTAAATGTGCTGTACCAATTAACTTTGTTTTTATTTTTTGTTAAAAAGCCATGTTTTAGTAAACTTCCCAAACTTGAGAAAACATAACACAAAGAATATACATTTTAATACATAGAAAATACACAATTCCAAGCACAATGGATTTCTTTACAGAAATTCAAATATAATTAATAGAATTCAGTAGTAACTCCCTTAAGCACAAACCACTACAGTGTCAAAACATATCTACAATTCAAACTTAATGCTGAGATCGCTACCAGCTAGAATAATATGTTAAAACTATTTATCCCATTTTAAGTGCCACAACATTTATTCATTAAAACCTTTTTTGTCTCTGGGCTATTTATGAAATGCATACTCTTGTGCTTAGCATAGTTATTTGGCTTTCTCATGTTTTCAAACTCCTAAGGCAACATTTTAAGAATCAGTGGAGACATTTTGCTTAACATGTTAGTAAGGTATTTAGTTTAGAGATATAAATTATAAATCACCTTCATCAATTATATTAGGGGAATTAACTACTTTCTATGCCTGAATGCAGTACTTTATTCATAATTAAGATTAATAAATGTAATAGTGGATTAGTTTCCAGAGGAGGAGGTTATGGCTGATTCAGTAATATCAAATAAAATGCTGGAGTAAGACACAGTCAACTTGACCACACAACTTATTTATCACTTCCTGTAGGTCTTGCTTAAATTCATCTAGTTCCCCCATATACCTCCAAAGGATACATTTACAATTTCCAAACCCTGACTTCTGCACCTCTAACATTACTTACTAACCCCTGAGAACATGCAATCTAATCTAGATGAGATGTAGATATATATAAATAAATACTACTGCCAAAAAAATCTACATTGTCTTGATGTTCTTATCTTTTATATAAATGAAAATATCTGCATAAAGAGAAACCTTAATTTGTCTATTCTATATGTTGTAATACCTCATAGCAAACATTTTTATTAGTTCAGAGGATAGAGGACTCTTCATTCCTTAGATTTTATGTGCATAGAGCTAAAGAATTTAGGAAGACTGATCAGTAATTTTCTCTTTAGTAAACTGTCTAAATGAATTGCTCATTGCATTCCTTTTTTTGTTACACAGCTCGTAGCAAGTCTGCTCCAGAAATCAAAGCCCACTCCACTATAGCCACTGCAGCCAGCAAGGTGTGGTTTAATGGAGTGACCATGCTGACTGTTTTGGAAATATCAACTAGGAATGCTGTTCACACCTTTTCTAGTCACTACAAAGCAGAGGTAGCCTTTAGAGCCAGGGCAGAATTTTCTCTGCTATCCCGCAAGGCCTTACCTTCTGACTATATATATCCAGCCACTCTACTTCCTCATAATATGGAAATCTTCCCATAAGTAAGGACTGTAGCAGTGAATACTACAATGAACATACTACAGTTCTGTTAATAAATTGCCATAAATGGAGGTGCTCAGGTAGATTCACTTTTGCAGTCTAGCTACCCACTCACCTGCCCATTCTTTCTTCTCTTCTTTTTCACTTCCCTGGAGAAGGAGGGGAACTCTGTGGTGGACCCGAGGCACAGAGGGCTTTTACCATTTAGTCCATATGGGTTTTGATGCCAGGGTCTTCTTACTCGCCTTTTGCAAGGGCACGAAAGATCTGAAGATGGCATTGGCTGAAGCAGTTCTGATATCACCTACATCCTAGCTTAGTGGTGAGTAGATGTTGGCCAAGGCTATAGTGGGAAATTAGAATTCTGGAAGTTGACTAGACAGTTGGGCTACCTTCAGGTAAGAATCCTAAAAATAAAGAGTGCAACAGTGAATCTATTCAAACAGCTACATTTATCTTGAATTGCAAACACAGCTGTACTTTACAGACATATTGTTGCTGTACTAGGAATAATCAAAAATCCCATACTTCCCCTTTACAGCACTATTAAAGGGGCAGTGATTGTATATTATATCCATAAAGATCTAATTTCAAAGTTATAAACTCCTGTTAAGCAGTTAAATGCTAATCCAATATGAAATTGCTCAGTTCAGGAGCATAAAGTAACACTGTTTCTCTAGCTAACACTGAGCAACTACAGACAAAAACACAAAAAATAAAAACTCAACAAACTTAAAATAGAATGTTGAATACTGTTAACTGTACCACTTATACCTCAAAAGTAAGTTGTACACCTACTAGTCCCTTTCTAGTTTCAGAACCTCTTTAACAGCAAACGTAAACTACAAATAAACTCTTTTGAAGGCACAGTGTTATACTGTAGTAGTCCCAGTCTCTTCTCGCTCTACATGTTGCAGTCAGTGTGTATCTGAGAGGGAAATCCACTGTTTAGCAGAAAATGTATCCTTTCGCCAGTTGTACATTCTTTTCTGGAACAACAAAGGATCATTTCCCCCCACCAGTCTTATCTTCCCTGACTTTAAAGGGATTCACCCAAACTGAGGAGTAGCACACATCTGATGCTAGAGCTGCCTATCAGATTCAGCAGAGATTGTGATGTTGCCCTTGTTGAATGTCAGATAGTGGAACTAATGGAGGAATGCGCAAAGCGATGGTGGTTTTTTACTTATCAAATTTCCAGCACTGTTAAATGGCTGCTGAATTTCATTACCATTTCCCTTAGTGAAGTACTTTTAGTTGTCCTAGGTATACCAGTTTTATCCTGCATGTGTACTGTTTGCATATCCTAATAACTGGCAGAAGAGCAGCTTATCTCTCTGTAATCAATGCAGAACTGTCTTGGCTACAGAGTACTGTAGATTTCCATATATTTTAACTACTTAACTGAAACCTGGAGAGCCACCAATACACTTTCCTTCAAAGAGTAACTTTCAAATCTTAATAAAACTGTGCTTGAAAAGAACAATTCACATTGCTGGGACATAAAAAGGTAATGCAATCTTTCAGTCTTAATGTCATCTTAAGATACACCAACCCACTTCACTGTATGGCCATCATGTATAATATGTAGTCAGCTCCCTCGACTATTCAGGTTTACCTGGAAATTGGAAATTGTTCCTTCTGTCTCAGTCTTTGGTTTTCATCAAAAAGATCACTGAAATGAAGTTATACCATCAAATGTGACACTGATGCCTGAAGCTTCACACAGCATGGATAACCATTCTTTGTGGTAAAATGTAGCAGAGGATGATGCCACTTGTTAGACCAAGTGTCACGTCCTAATCTGAAATCTCAAACAAGCTTTTTGGGACACACTGGTCTTTAAATGTGATCACTGTCGTCGTCTTCTTTCGGCTTTTCCCATTTAGGGGTCACCTGTCTGCTCATGACTGGCAGTGGAGTTTGACGGTGTCAAGTTGCCAGCCTGGCGCCCAACCTTCCACAGAAGACACACACACGCACACACTCATGCCTAGGGCCATCCACCTACAGCATGTCTTTGGGATGTGGGAGGAAACCGGAGCACCCAGAGGAAACCCACTCAACTAGAGGGAGGACATGCAGACTCCGCACAGAAGGCACCCCAGCCGAGAATCGAACCGGAGGGCCGCCCTTTAAATGTGAGTGCTGTACTTCTGTAAATGTATTTTCACAGCACTGGTATATAAAAACAGCTCTGTAAAGCAGCAGTATTTTAGTAACTGCAATATTGCTATGACATTCTTCTTAGACTATTTCTGTTATGTCTGGATTGCAATAATATGCTAGGCAGTCACCAAGCAGAAAAAAGTGCTGTGATAGGAATACATTCCGTTGTACTTCAGAACTGATAAATTTATTTAAGTAAATTACGCAATAAGTAATTTTACTGTACATCACTTTCCAGTATGTTGTCATATTGTATTTTACACAATATATGACCATTCATTGATTATTAGACCCTAATATTTAGCTCGGCAGTTTAGGTACTTTAAGCACTGTAATGCACTGTTTGCTTAGGTTCATGGAGTAATGATTTTAAAAGAATAAAGCATGTTGGTAACAAAAGCCACTAAATGCATTCCTTTGCCTGTCTGGAAACCAGACAAAGTGAAGGGACTACAAGTTCTTAATACTCATTTCAGTGTAGCAGTTAATTCACTTGCATGTATACTTTATTTGACCTTGTATTATTAACTATACCTGTCCTTTGACATTTACATGTGCTATTTCTGCATACGTATAAAAAATCAACCTATTATATTGTGTTAACTGGAGGGGATGGCATATTTGTACACAGAGAGTATTAGAACCGTGATGCATATAATCAGAAGACAGTCTTCCTTGGCTTCTAACTTTACCATGTGGGTGTGGCACAGATTAATGTATGCCACCATATTTTGTTACACTGTACAGAGCACGAAGACTTATTTTTCCAGAGGCAAGGCTGCTGTTTCAGGGGCTGCAGTTGATCACAAGGCCAACGTACCCATTGCAGCAAACATTTTCTGCTGAAAAAAATCATTATCAAGCAGAAGAATATTATTCTCTAAAATTAATTCCAATAATAAACACAGCAAATTAAAATATGAATTTGACAAATTGCTGTTATTTGATAGAAATGTGTGAACATTCTCTATGCCATATGCATTAAGAATTATGTCAGGAGTCACAAACATGTAATTTCTTCACTTTGTAGAGCAGTACCATTGAAATAAATTATTAGAAAAATGTCTAGCATCCTTAAGTACTGTGAGAACAGTAATGGTCAGTTATTTTTCAACATAAATAGATAATAGTTCTGTCAGCCAACTAGTTCCTGAAACTATAATACATATTGTTGGATTTTATAAAGACTTGCGTATCTTTGGTAGCCTTAGGGGGGTTCATAAAGATTACCACAAAGTATACTCTGTGTACATTTTGTGGAAAAGTTTATGAATCCTCATATGATGCACATTACTGGTGCTGACACATAAAAATATTCAAATAGGTCTGGTACTAACAAACAACTAGTCAATACATCATACAACATGGTTTTAACATTAGAAATAAGGTTATTCACTTCATTATTAAAAGTTTTTTTTTCATATTTATTCTCATCTGTTAACAATTCTTTAATTTTCTCTTAGTGAAAGGGAGAGGGGTTGCCTTAATGGTTAAGATGTTTACCTCACGTTAACAAGGTACAGGGTGTGATTCTGACCTTTGGTTATTGGCTAGGCTTGTAATAGTCTGCCGATCGAAAAGCCCCTTTGATACGTACCTAACCAGGCACATCCCATAATTGGAATATAAGGCATAGTTCCTCATTAAAAACATAAAGGGTATAAATAACATGTCCCATGGAGACAGTCTCAAAGCCCTATCCATATATTGTTTCCTACATACTGTTGAGGGGAGATAGATGCTTAGCATACAAGGTATATTCAAACCCCACTCTGTTGGACCTCCTTTATATCCACAAAACAAAAATCATCAGAATTACCCAGTCTAAAGACTTAAACTTTGCCTGGGATATAAATAGGACATGATCGAGAGAAAGGTATGTATCCCAGAGATTACCCTTCTCTGTAACAGGCTCCCTATCCATATGAAGCAGAGTTTCTCCCTAACCTAATTTAACTGTAACTTAGACAACGGGAAAGGGAACTGAAAATTCACCCCTGGTTTGGCACCTATCTCTCAAATGGACACAGGCAGCCTGTAAATGGTTCATCTCTCAATCCCCTGCTTGTAAATGTTTCATTTCCCAAGCCCTGCTTATACTACATCTGGTACCAAAACTTGTCAGAGATCTGGGATGCATAATTAGATTTAAAAAAGCCACAGTGTTGTATGAACCTATAAAAACATATATTCATAATGAAGCCTTTATCAGATGATTTTATCTCAGTTGATTCATTTGACTTAATCTCTTTCAAAAATTCAGTTTCTCTAGATGTTAAGTTATAAAAAATGTTGCTATATTTGCTCGTCAGCAAATTTTTCATAAATTTCATGCTCATATCTTCCAAAATTTTTCTGTTAAAGGCTAGCATGGTAAAAAAAATAAATACTTGTTATTTTTAAATTAATTTCAGCAGTGCATTTCTAGCAAAAGTTTCAAGTCAGTCACAACATCAGTGATGTCACTATGTAGAGAAGACATAAACAAAAGTCCTTTATTCAAGATGGAAGGATCATTTTAAACTATGTTCTGCCATCCTGTGATATGCTGTGTGCAATAATCCATGTCTTTAGTAAATTTTAAGTCTGTGTCCTCCTCTGCAAACTTTCTCTGCTGGCTGATCAATGTCGCTGAGGTTGACCTGCCATTACTTCTGGTAATGTTGGAAAAAATTTACAAGAAACAGATGAAAAATGTAAGGCAAAAATCTGGACAGTTGAGAGGTACGCACACGCACACACGCACACACTAATATTTGCCAATACAACAACTTTCTGTCCTGAAACAACCTAGGTCACTGACTTCATTCCAGATTATCCAAATGGAGAACACCTATTCCTGTTCTGCTCTTGCGAAATAGGCCAAATACCAAGAAACACAATTGGTAATATATAGCAGAATAATCTAGCCAATCAGAAGTGGATACCAGTAGCTCCTCATCATCATCACCGTGAGCACATTCTCATCAATAAATAAGTAAATCATAAATAAATTAATATATCATATTTTAAATGTGAATGAATTAAAAATACTTTAACTTTACTTAAAAAAGTTGGATAGTTCAATTAAAAGTTAAATATGCAGAGAAATATATGACTGCACAGTGACATCAGAAAAATAATTGGCCTGAGCAGATTGGATGCTAAAAAGAAGACTCCTGTCTAATCAGCTAAAACTTTCCTAGCTATATTTAACTGGAAGGATTACTTGGCCCTGTGTACTCTGTCTGAATTTTCAACACGTAACAGGCAGAGAAACAAATGCAGAAATAAACTTACTGGTACAGAGTTACAAGCTGGTTCATACAAAGCAAAGTGCTGGGTAATACTTCTCCAAACGGTAAAATGATGGCTCAGTAGTTTCTGGAGAGAGGATCATTCCAGGATGTCAAGTAATGGAGTCACAATGGAAGGCATACCATTAACATGGTCTTTAAAACCCATGTATCCTCAAAAACAAATATATACTTTCTGGAAGCTTTCCCCGAGGTACTGCTTTGGAAAAAAAAAACAGTTCTTTTCTGTTTTTAGCTATGCATTTTCACCCTGCTGGCCAAAAACCCTGCAAAGGAACAAAAGATGAGCTAAGTTACAGTTTCACATCATTTCACACCAATACCTGGTATAACAGCTTCCCACTACCCAGAAAGAAACTCGAGGATCTTTTAATTACTTTTTATACAGCTTTTAACTTCAGCTTGACTATGTCAAATCACATATACCCATAGCAAAATAATTTTCTGTTTTACACATTTATGTATATTTTTCTGTGTTTTCTAAAAACTTCATATAATTTTTGATACATTGTACAGAAAAGTAAATGGATGTTATGTACTTGCCATAACAATGGCTACTTTTCATCCTGGTCTGTCTAATATGACAACTGGGTAATGAGCAGCTTGTTGGATCTGATCAGGCCACCAGAGTGTTTCCTCCCAAAGTTCCTCTGTACCCTCTGTATCCTCAGATTGCCAGAAGGTGTATGACTGTATCATGTATCAAACAGGATGATAGACATGATATAACAAAGTAGTCTGTAGGTCCTTGAGATAATGTGACAATTTGGATGGGGTGAGGAGAGAGGAATGTCATATCGTACAGACTATGATGAAATGATCCAGTGTTATGGGAAGAAAGTACAGTTGTGTAAGTAAATTTACCTTAACAATAGATGTTCGAATAATCACTGCTATGGTAGCTTCAGCTATATGGGTTATATCCTGGCAAGAATATAACAGGCAGCCACCTTCCAAAGCTTCTGGGTACCTGAAGAGCTTTCATTGTAACAGAGAGTCGGAGGCTAAGCCCTGAAAGAACAATGCTAGGAATGACGGCAAATAAACATTCACACTCTAGCATAAACAACCCACCAAAAACAAGGGGGATAGACAGTGATACTTTGAACCTCTGATGTTATGTTAAGTTTTTATTTAGCACAACTGTACTATCTTCATCATATTGATCACTGTTGAATTAACCTTAACAGTATGGGTAGATTACCCTAGCTCATGATATCTCATAGTTGGGAGGAGAAGGGTCCAGAAGCTCTTGGAGAATAGTCCTAGCATGGCCTGATTTAGACCTAGAGAAGGAATCAAGCTTGTAAGGCCTTGTAAATGTATGTATAGAGAACCAAGTTTATGCTTCTAGAGTACTTCTAAAATCCAACCCTTTAAAAAGCCATAGATGAAGCTAAGGCCCTGGTAGAGTGGGCTTTGACACTGCCTGGAATAGTTTTGTTGTGGTCAGTATAACAAAACATAAAAGTCTAAGACAACCATTTTGAAGGAGTCTGCTTTGATACAGGTTGTCCCTTCTTCTTACCTTCATAACAAATAAGCAACTGATACGAAGATCTGGAAGATTTATTTCTGTTAAGATAACATCCAAGTTGTCTGTGGACCTCCACGGTATGGAGTATCCTTTCTCCTTCATTTATAGGTTCAGGGAAACAAGAGGAGGAGGTAGTTTATCTTAAAGTAACTCAGATACTACTTTAAGCATAAAAGAAGGATTAGTTCTCAAATAAACCATGTATTTGTGGAAAATGAGATAGGGTTGATTCACCATAAGAGCTTGCAACTCAAATATTGTTTTTGTGGAAGTCAGAGCTTATTAAGAACCTCAAGCTAACCAGATTAGCTGGTTCAAACTAAACAAGTGTTAGTTTCTCTAACACAAAATTAAGATCTCAAGGAGGACCACCAATTTTCTTTTAGGCCTCTCACATAAAAACCCCTTTCAAAAACATTTTGAGAAGAGAATGCATTGAAAGAGGAGGATTCATGGGTAGATATGCCGAAATGGCTGATAAAAGAACCTTGACAGAGGAGTAAGAAAGGCCATAAGACAGCAACTAATACAAATATAGTAAAACCACAGAAAACTGGCCCTACATGGGTGCTGTTTATGTTTTTGGCACCAACTAGGAAAACCTTTTCCATTTGCTAATATATGATTTTCTAGTGGCAGGCTTTTGAGCCTCCATTACTACAGGATGGACTTCCTCAGTAAACAGGTGTCTAAATGGAATTAACATGCTATCCTCCAGGGAGTCAGTTGAGGCCGATTGTGGTCAGGATGTATCAAACAACCCTGTTCTTGTGTGCATTGATCCATTCTGTGAGGAAGCTTGTGGTAATTCCCCCTGGCCACTTCCCAAAGAAGGGAGAGGCTTCTTGCCTGGACCAAAAGGGGTCATCACAATAATCTTGGGGGATTCCTTCTGAATCTTCACAATTACTTTGGATATCAGTAGAAATGGTGGGAAACCATACAGGGACATTTCTGCCCAAGGAAAGGAAAAGGCATTTGTCTACCAAGCCTTCTTGCATGGCGTCCTGGAGCAGAATCTTGCCAGCTGATTGTTCAGAGAGGAGACAAATAGGTCTACTTAAGAACTCTCCACAGGTGGATCAAATCTTGGAAGATTCCTTGATCTATTTTTCCATTTGTGAGGCTCTGGCTTTGTCCTGCTCTGAATTGGCCTGACAGTTTTGCTCTGATGGAATGTAGGGTGCCTGCAGCGTAAGATTGTGTTGTGAAGCTATATCCCAAGCTAACACAGCTGGCTGCTAAGGGGGTATGACCTGTTTCCCCTAGACTGTGGTATTGTCTGCAACAACTTAAAGAGGTCCAGAGGACCAAATATATATATATATATATATATAATGTGTGTGTGTCTCCTTGCATCTGTCCTTGGTGTCCCACACACCTTGCATTATTATCCCTCCAGAAATTGCTCCCCAAGCAAAGTTGAAGACATCTGTAGTGACTGACTGCTTTGAAGCAAAGACAGAGAAGTGAAGACTCAGATATAGGGAAATTTGCTTTCTCCACCAAGTAATTTCTCTTCTGACAAATCACAGATGCCATGACACCCAAAATTAGTGACAAACGTCTGCGTGGAAAAACATAAAATTAGATATACCTGTACATCTGTTTTTCCTGTGGAAGAAAAGCTCTCTGAACTGAAGTCTCTAGCTGATACCTCGGTAGCACAATCTTGTGTGAAGGAGTCAAAAAAAGTATTTTGAATGTTCTTATGGAATCCCAGCTTGTGTAAGCGATATCTCATCCAAGTGAGAGATTCCTGGCACTTCGAAAAAGTCTTTACAAAGGTAAACAAGTCATCTAAATGTGGAAAAATGTGTATACCCTGTAGCCTGCAGTGAGCTTTGACTAGAGCTAAACACTTTACGAACACTCTTAGTTAAAGTCAACAGTCCAAAGGGTAAAGCAGAGATAGTGTGATCCAGACACATAAAACCTTAAAAATGTCTGAAGTCTGGATGAATAGGGATGTGATGATAAGCACCTTTCAAGTGTAGTTCTACCAGGACATTTGAATATGGAAGAAGAGGTAACAGGTTGTGAAGTGACATCATTCTGAACTTGGGCACTATCACAAACAGAATTAGAAAAGGAAGATATAGAATTTCCTTTCTTTGCCACTGGAAAAACATTCTTGAATAAAAACCTTTCCCAACCTGGGAAGGAGGAACTGATTCTATTGTTCCCTGGGACAGCATGTTATGACAGAGGACCTAAGAGTCTGGTCTAGTGGATGAGGAATTACCCTAAGAAACTCTATTTTGACAAAGAGAAAAGTGGAGATTCAGATTTTCTGGAAAAGAAAATGGGGCTAGTGTGGAATGGGGTCACAAGGTCTCTTCGTAAGAAGAAACTGCAAACAAAACATCCCTCGTACTTTCAGAATTACTCACAATAAATTTTAATACATGAGCCCGACAATTCAAAATTCTTAAAACCAAAGTAGCAGAGTCATACACATTTTCCCCATACTTATCAATAATCTTCCCATCCTTGTAAGAAAGAGTTGGATTGAAATTAAATTTTTTGCCATTGTTATGATTAGCTAAAGCTGTTGCTGCTGGGTCAAGTTTGGGAATATTGTATAAAAATGTAAAAGATTGAGTAACTTTATATATTCTATCTGCTATTTTTGGGGCAGCAGGCTGACTGTTGAAAATAGCAGGCAATGAAACTCATATCCATCAGATCTGACATAACTGGAGGAAAGGGGGAAGGATCTGGAAATTTCTTCTGTAACAACTCATAATATTTTCTGAGTGACTGAGAAACCTCAGTGTTCTCCCACTGAAATACTGGAACATTCTGGGAATAGTCTCAGAGAAAAAAAAACCTCTATGTAGAGAATCAGAAACTGATCTCTCCTCTGAGTCTGAATCAGAAAACTGTGGAGAAAACCCTGTATCTATCCCTTCTTCCTGTCCGGATTCAGAATCTTGAATCTTTCAGGAAAAGAGGTGTCTGTCTTTCTTTAATCAGAAATCACCTTGTAAGTAGACTTAGTATAGTAGCCTGAATTAAACCCTGAGCCAGACCCAGTAAGCTACTCCTTTGTAAGGAAATTTGAGGAGGAGTAGATAGATTTTTAGTTTTCTGTTTCTTTTTGACAGGAAAAATGAAGGCAACAGTGTTATTAATGGCAACAATTTCCCCAGGGATGGGCATAACGTTATGACTATAGAGGGAAGCCTTCCCTTTTCCCTCTCCCATGACTGAAAAAGAGTGGCTGTCCCTTGACCACTGAGGGGATTGTAACAGCCGCAGAGGATGTGACCAACCCCTGGACCATATTGGTTGTAGGTGCTACACCAGATGGACCTGAAGTAAACGATGAGTGGTTTTAGGACCAAAGTATTGCCATAGTAGAGTGACACGCCTGTGGGTGAGGTAAATTGCTAGCCTGTTGTGATGGCAAATGCTGTTTGCTTAACTTTTTCTTGTTGTAGCTGGAAGAAGAACTGACTGTGGGACCAGTACTTTACTCCATGTTCAAACTGAAAATGGTGCTGCTTTCTAGGGAAAAATTAGCAGTAAAAGCTGGTAAAAATGTAGTCTTTAAAAGTCCCTTTTTCACACAAAAATACAGAAAAAAAAGCACTTTAAAACAGTTTGCCAGCCCCCAAAAGTAAACTAAACACAGTTTCTTCACAGAAAAAAAATAGTTTTCATTTACTTTAAACAACTTTTAAGCTGACAGGAAAAAAGTTCTCTTCTATTAAAAGTATAGTTAAGTACTGTACAATCTTAGTTTAAAAACAACTTTCCTAAATTGGAAAGTACAGTAAAACAATAAGATTTATACTGTGGGAAGGTTTTTCCCCAAAGGGAACTTATTTGTCTAGCAAGGGAACAGCACAAACCAACCTTTGTTCCTTAAAAGCCCACAGAGGAGCTCTCTCTTCAAACAGTAATAAAGTTCTGTAGGGCTTGGCACTCACACCTGTGTTTTTAGTCCATTGAGCTTGAGGTTACTAATGGTTTGGGCTCATGGGTGGTGTCCTGAAGCTTTGGAATCTGGCCATCTGTTATATCCTTGACAGGACATAACCCTTATAGCTAAGGTTACAATAGAGCAATATCATGAACATCAAAACTTCTATATCCTATTTCATCCATTGGTCCAGTCTGACATTTGAGACACAATCCCAAGCTACCTGATCTCTCTCTGGTAGTATCATGGCAGGATGGCTTTCAGGATTGAAGCTCCAAATGAGGCTCTAGATCTAAATATTATATCCAGTTTTTAATGTTTGGCAAAGGTATGCAGTGCTGCCTCACAAATCTTGCCTACTGATGGGTTTCTGTGGATGGCAGTAGAGGGGTAATCTTTGCTTAGGTTTTTTTTTTTTCTTCTGCCAATTATGTTCAGAGCAAAGGATACCGAGTATCTGTCCTGAATGGGTTTGTTCTGTGGAGGTGAAATCTAAGTTGTCTGCGAACATCAAGGGTTTGTAACAAATATTATTCTTTGTTGGAATGGATCAGGATTTAATAGTTGATTTGGGGAAGATTCTGAAGCCACCTTTGGGAAAAGGAAGGACTGGTTTTCAATGTGACCCTGTCCATATGAAATATCAAGTCATGAGCCTTGGACAATAAGCCATGAAGTTCAGAAATTCATCTGGCTGAAGTAAGAACAACCAAGATTAGAGTTTTTCAAGATAAAACTTCAGATCCACAGAACAAACTGGTTTGAATGGAGGTTTTTTAGACCTTCCAACACAAAATTAAGGTCCCAAGGAGGGTTAGGGTCTTAGACTGTAGGGTGAATATTAAATAATCCATCTGATGAAAACCTTACAAAGTTTGTATAAAGCCAAGCAAGCGTTTTCAAGTTCTTACTGAAAATTTAACTTTGATGCCAGTTGTACTTTAATAGTAGGATAATTAGAACCTGTTTCATAAAACATTAAAAGAAGCTGTAAAGCATCTGGAAAGAAAGCTGGATATTGAAAAATGTTTCCATTTATGTTCATAAGTTTTGAGGGTAGCTTGTTTTTAAGGGCAGATAATATGCTTACCACTATTTGAGAAGTGGCAGAATTGCTGTCCATCATGGGAGCTGGAGACAGCGTGTGGTTATTTTAAGGTTCTGCAAGTCTGGGTGAGGCTAACCATACAGGTATGCAAGAAGATCCAGTTTGGGATCTTGAAGCCATGGGAGTTTTTTTTAGAAGAGGTATGAGCAAGGGAAACAAGATTTGCTTAGGACAGATTAGGGCAATCAGAATGATTGTGTACTGGCAGTCCAATGTTTTCTAAAGGAATTTTGAAGTGAAGGGAATTAGAATGAAGGCATAAAGAAGTTCAAAGTGCCACTGAAAGACCAGAGCATCCCCTGGTGACTGACCCTCTGGGGGGGGGGGGGGGGGGCAGAGTAAACTAGCTGCTACATTTGGCATTGGTGAAGAAGCAAATATCTTGTAGCAAGGCTGGCCCCAGTTGTTGAATATCTTTTGGTTTTCTGATGGCGTGAGGAAACACTTGTGAAGCATGAGGATAGACATTGACCATCTTCCCTCAAAATGCCTCCCCCATCCCAGAAAAGTATCTGTGATCACTGTAGCCGATGGATGTGGCACTACAAGATCCATCCCATCTGAATGTTTGGAGAAGTCAGCCACCATCTCAAATTAATCTTAAAGATCTGAGTTATGTGGTTTGGTGCAGAGTAATGATGCATTAGCTGGGGCCACTGAAATGAGTGCATTTAAAGAAGGATTCTCATATAAGGTCAAGCATGATAAACTATGAATGTCAAAGCTGCCATGAATCCTAATGCTCTGAGAACCAGGCATGCTGGAGGAAACTGCTTGTGTAGAAAGGTCTGGATTGTAGTTTGAATAGTTTGGACTCGTCCTGGGAGAAGATTTGCAGAGATACCTAAAGGTAAGTAGAGTTCAAAAAAGTAATTTCTGGCTGCTAGTAAGGCCTATTTGGTGGTTGCAAAGTAGAACCAGTCACCTTGGAGTGGGAAGTTTGCATAATGGTTAAGTTGTTTACCTTGCAGATGCAAGGTGTAGGGTTTGATTCTCACGTGAAGTAATTGGCTAGCCTTAAAATGGCCCACAAGGGCAGTTAGCCTAGTACTAACCTGTGAACTTAGGTACTGGAAGACATGGATACCTTTGATTTGTAGATGAGTTGTAACTACTGCCATGCACTTAGTGAACACTCTAGGTGTTGTGGTGACACCAAAGAGCAAGGCTCTCAATTGGTAGTGAGTGGCTCTAAGCCAAATACACAAACACCTTCTGGACTCTTTGGCAACCTTTCAGGACAAAATCACTTGCAACGTGACTATTCTGGTTCACAGCTTCATAGATGTGTACTAGGCTAATGGCCCTGGAGCCTTTACAACGTAGCCCATAGAAGTGCCCTGGCATTGTGCCACCCGGCGTTAGTTCCCAGTGCCTCTATCAAGTATGGAGTGATCCCCGGGGTGAACTTTCCATTTCCCATCCACTCATCAAGATTTCTCTTGAAGTGGGCCAGTGAGGTGCTCTACTTGACATGTATGGGAAGTCTATTCCAGAGCATGGGCAGTCTCTGGGTTATGAACCTCTCCCTCCAGCATGTTCTGTTGATTGTGGTAATGAGGTCTCTGGAGTGTGTGGTGCGGAGGGATTGGGATTTCTTTAGATGTAGCATTTCTAACAGAGCTGGGTCAGACATGCCTTTGTAAGTCAAGCAGAAATCGCCTTTTGGTAGACGTTATGAGACTGAGATTAGCTAGAGTTTTTTGAGTCTGTCCATGTACAACATGCGCTTAAGGCCTAGGATCCTCTTTGTGAGCTACTTTTGTGGCATTTCCAGCCATTGCATGTGCCTAGTGAGGTACATATCAAATGGGGCATTATACTTGATAATTGGCCTAATGAGGGAAGAGTAGACAGAGAAGATGACCTCTTTCTTCCTGGATGCAAAACCCTTGGTAATAAGATGTGCCACATAGAAGGACTTTCTGACCACAGTGGCAATGTGGTGGTCGAGGGAGAGGATGCTGTCAACCTGTGTCCCCAGATCTTTTATAATGCCTTCAGTGTTCAGTGGGCTCCCATCAGTGTGGCAATTAGTGGGAACTGAGTTTTTCCCAAAGGGGATGATGACGCATCTTTTGTCATTAAGCTTAAGGCCATGGTTTAGACGCCAGTCATTGGTTTCAGTGAGGCCTTTCTGTACGATGTCTACATCACTTGGGGAGTTAATAATGGCTCCCAGCTTGCAGTCATTTGTGAACTTGGTCAGCCAGAGTCCCTCCATGTTGGCCTGGACTTCTGAGAAGTAGATGCCAAACAGGAGAGGACCCAGGACTGATCCCTGTGGGAATCCACTATTGACTGGTCAGCAGTCTGACTTGGAGTCTGCTACTTTCACACTGTGGGTTCTATCTGTGAGCCAGTTTGCAAACCACTTAGTGATATAGGGGTTGATGCCTAGTTTGGTCAGTTTATCAATAATTCCTGAATGGGGAATGGTATCAAAGGTCTTGGCCAGATCGAGGTATGAACTGCCTTGCTCTCATCCACAGCTCTGGTGACTGAATCAACAAAGTCAGCCAGGTTGAGCAGGCATGATGGGTCTATATTACAAGATCAAATGCTACGATGATCGAACACCTAAACATTGAACTTGTAATATTGAAAGCAAAAACCAACGAATGGCCGATTTAATGCAGGGAAAAATTTTCCTTGGCCATTTGCCGGATTTTGCCATTTTGTCTACTGTAGACTGATCTTCATAGGTTCATAGGTTCATGGGTTAGTACTAAGCTAACTGCTCTTGCGAGCCATTTTAAGCCTAGCCAATTATCCCTTGTGAGACTCAAGCCCTGCACCTTGTGTTTGTAAGGAAAACACCTTAACCATTAGGCCACCCTCTCAATTGGAGTTGGTATATTTAGTTAGGGGGATGTGGGGGGCACAGCCCCCATGTTGGGGGTGCACTTAGTTTGTTTTTTTCCATTGCTGACCGATGTGTTTTCCTGCACCATTTGACATTTTTGGGTTCGATATTACAAGTTCGATGTTTAGGTGTTCGATCACCTAAGCATTCGATCTTATAATATAGACGCGGCATGATCTAACTTTCACAAAACCAAATTGCATGGGATCTAGAGTTTGGAGATTCCCTGTATCCTTGTTAATTAGGTCCTTGATGATGCACTCCATAGCCTTACATATCAGACTCATCAGGCTAATAGGGCGATAGTTCCCAGGGTCTCTAGTTACTCCCCCTTTATGGAGAGGGATGACTATAGCAGTGCACCATTCGGTAGGGACAAAGCCTGAAGTGAGGCTATGATTGAACAGGGCACACCGATGTGGTGCCAGTTCACTTTGTAGGTCATGTAGAACACATCTAGGGATATTGTCGGGTCCCATGGAAGCTGTATTCTTGGCCTTGGACAATGCAGCTTTAACCTGTGCTGCAGTAATGCTGGGTGCCTGACATTCCTCTGGTATTGTGATTGGTCCTTTAGGGGTGGAGGAACGGGTAAAGTTGGCACTGAATCTGTCGGCCAGTATGTTGGCAATATCTGTTGACACAGTAGAGGAGGTACCATTGTGCAGTAACTCAGAGCAAACCTGGGTGTTGCTGTGGAGATTTTTGATATAACTATAGAAGGCTTTGCAGTTGTTTTTAGTGTCTGCTGCAATTCTGCCTTCATAGCTGGCTTTAGAAATTTTGATGAGGGATCTCAACTTTTTGCTGAGGTAATAAGAGAGTTTTTCCAGTCTTGGGACTTCACCTTTATCTGCAACAGTTTCTTCCTTCTGTTGCAGAGTTAATTAATGGCAGGGGACCACCAGATTGGCTTCCTTTTTTTTGGAGAAGAGCATCTTGGATCTGTTGGGTATGGCTAGTTTCATGCATTTATGTACATGTTCATACAGTGCACTGGTGTATGATTTGTCAGTCATGCATCTATTTTCCATTGACATGGGTGCCGTGAAGTTAGCCACCTCTGTTTTTAGGAGCCCAAAGTCAGCTCTGAATAAGAGAGTTTTTCCAGTCTTGGGACTTCACCTTTATCTGCAACAGTTTCTTCCTTCTGTTGTAGAGTTAATTAATGGCAGGGGACCACCAGATTGGCTTCCTTTTTTTGGAGAAGAGCATCTTGGATCTGTTGGGTATGGCTAGTTTCATGCATTTATGTACATGTTCATACAGTGCACTGGTGTATGATTTGTCAGTCATGCATCTATTTTCCATTGACATGGGTGCCGTGAAGTTAGCCACCTCTGTTTTTAGGAGCCCAAAGTCAGCTCTGAATAAGAGAGTTTTTCCAGTCTTGGGACTTCACCTTTATCTGCAACAGTTTCTTCCTTCTGTTGTAGAGTTAATTAATGGCAGGGACCACCAGATTGGCTTCCTTTTTTTGGAGAAGAGCATCTTGGATCTGTTGGGTATGGCTAGTTTCATGCATTTATGTACATGTTCATACAGTGCACTGGTGTATGATTTGTCAGTCATGCATCTATTTTCCATTGACATGGGTGCCGTGAAGTTAGCCACCTCTGTTTTTAGGAGCCCAAAGTCAGCTCTGAAGAAGTTTTTTATGGTGGTTACCTTTGCTGGCGAGTGTGGGTGAGATGTGGATTTCCATGTTGATTAGTTTGTGGTCGAATCTAATCAGGGAGGAATTGATTATTGGTGTAGCGCAACGGTTTCCCATATTAGTAATAACCAGGTCAAGGATGTTGCTTCCTCTAGTGGGGGTAATAATGAGCTGTTCCAGGGCATTGGAATTGATGAAATCCAAGAAGCATTGGACCAGTGTATTGGTGCATGAGTAGTTTTCCCAGTTGATGGAGGGATAGTTGAAGTCATCTAGTATGAGAGTGTTGGGCTGGACCCTAATAGTTTCCAGGGTGCTTAAGAATATGGAGTGAGAGTCTTGGGACATGTTTGTGACCTATAGCAGGCTGCAACCTGAATCGCCATCTTACCAATGTTAGTTGTACCTGAAGTATCTCGAATGCATTGTGCTGGGCTACTAGTCTGGAGGTATGCATATCCTTTATGAATATGGAGACACCACCACCTTTGGAGCTTTGGTCCATGTTCTGGGGCCAAAAGGTGTAGAATGAGTTATAACCTGGTAGCACAGGGGTGCTTTCTGTTGCTTTAAACCAGGTCTCTTTTACAGCACAAATGTCGATGTTCTCCATTTTGAGGAGTGCTTCAAGCAAGTGCATCTTGAGATTTAGACTTCTAGTGTTGAGCAGCATAACCCTCAGACTGCATTTATTTATAGCTGTTACTGTGGTAATTAGGTCTTTAGAGCATTGCCTAAAAATGGCACTATAGGGGTGGCAAGAGCCTTAGCCAGTATCCGGAAACCCAGGGGTGACAGATGCAGGCCATCTCTGGCAAAGCATCGAGGTCTGTCAATCATGTCATCCCAAGCAGACAGATACTGGATCCCCTTAGAATTACACCAGGAACTTAGCCAGTTGTTGCAGTCAATCATTTTCTGATTGTACTGTGGTATCATTCTGTATAACGGTAGGATGCTGCTCAGGGCTAGGATCATACCTGCCTGGGCCACATAATCCAAGAGCTCCTCCATGTCTCTTTTCATGTAGTCCAGGGAGGTGCATCTCAGGTCATTCACATCCACATGGACAATGACAGAGTCATACTTGTACTTGTCATGGAGTGACCCTAGTGCATATGTTATATGTCTAATTCTGGCAGCTGATAGACAACTGACTGTTACCTTCTCCCTGTTCAACCTAGTGAAGGGGACATCAGTGTGCCTCACTATCAAGTCACCTATGATTAGTGTATTGGGCAAGCTGTTTCACCTTAGGGGCTTAGGTTAAGGGGCACACTGTGTAGGTGAGCTATGTGTCTTGTTGTTTGTGTTGTGTTCTGGTGGTTGAATGTGTTTCTGCTTTTGAGGTCTCTGCTGTTTGGGTAGATTTCTATTGAGAGCCTCCATGAAGGTGGGTGTGTGGTTTGTGTTTTTATTTGAGAGCTGTGATGGTGGATGTTCTGGAGGGCTATCTATTGCATGTGGTGTGATGCAGGTGTTGACCTTGTCCTCTTGACCAGGTATTCCAGTCTTGGCTTGAGAGTGCATGGCTTCCAGTTTGGATATACAAGTGCATCTCTCATGACTCTTGAGTGTTAGGAGGTAAGAGGAGGGTGTTGTTTGTGTACATGAGGCAGTTGCTACACTGCCTCAGACTGCCCAAGTTCACCAGGTTAATAGGAGAAAGCACAGGGAACTAACGTTTAGACATGCCAGGAGGGATGGTCATTATTACTAAGTACTGGAGCTGTTTCCTTGTATATTCCTTTTACAGAAAAAATGCAACTCAAGGTGTCTGAGTCTGTACAGAGCACTGCCAAACACTTGAAGGGAAACTAATACTTCGACTTTTCCCTGTTATGGGTTGCCACAGCAGATCACCTGTCTGCTCATTATTGGCAGTGGAGTTTTACTGTGTCGAGTTTCCAGCCCATCTCCCAACTTTCCACAGAAGGCACACACATGCACGCACTCATGCCTAGGGCCAATTTAGAGTGTCCAATCCACCTACAGCATGCCTTTGGGATGTGGGAGGATACCGGAGCACCCAGAGGAAACCCACGTGACCACAGAGAGGACATTCAGACTCCACGCAGAAGACACACCAGCTGAGGATTGAACCAGAGAACCTCTTGCTGTGAGGTGGCAATGCTAACTGCTGCACGACCGAGGCTGCCCAGGGAAAACTAATACTTAGACCCTGAAAATTTAAGGATGAAGTATTTAGGCAGATATTCTGAAGTTAGAAAAAAATCAAGCAGTACTTACTGAAAAATAGAGAATTAGCTTGCCAGAAATGATGAAAAGATGGGAGTCACATGAATGGCTACTACCTGGCTACTACTAATGCTGGTCTCTGCACAGCTTCACTCTGTTGGGATACAATACTTCTTTGCTTCTTCTCTCACCAGAAGCAAAATGTTAACACCAACCCCAAGAAGAGAAGCAGGCCATGGTCTATTTGATGATCCACAGTCTTATCCCATATGATGCAAGGGTCTGTAGGCTTGTAGCCTTTTTCTGGTAGATGCCTCAAATAGCAACCAGACCAATCAGGTATGTTAAGTGCAGACACTCACTCTCCAACCAGAAAGAGTCAGGAATCAATGCACTCTGCTCCTACTCTCACCAGAATCAGAATATAAGCGCATATTCCAAGCTGTCACCTATAAAGCAGTTATTAAGCTTTCTGGTGATAAGCAGTCTCCTGGAAATAATGCACCATTGACAGGGACATTGGTGAGGGACACCTTAAAGTTGTTTTCAAAATCACAAAGCCAAAGCCATGCATGATGCCTTAGGATAATACTTGTGCCCACTGCTCTATTAGCTGCTTTACAAAGCAACCACATAGAAATATTGATAATAATTAACATGGTTCCCATGGTAGTCTCCAGCTGTTTCCTTCACTGAGGTGTGGGGGCTTGCACAAAGTTTCCATGGCTTGTTCTGCCAGATTACGTGTCTCAAGCACTTTAATACCCTGTAGGCAAAGGTGCCTGAGGCATCATAAACATACCTTCCCATCCTGTTCATTGCTTCAAATGTTTTATTAGATGGATGAACATCAGTTGACTCATTGGTCAGTTCCCTATTAGTAGCTGCTACAACAGTCACTGAGTCTACAGTAGGAATTTTCAATCTGCACTTCCTATCTTTAGGTGGAAATTGTTTTAGAAGTGGATGTAACACAGCAGAATATCCAATTTATTGTAAGTAAGCACTTTCAAGGGTTCACCTCTTCGCCAGACTTAGATAAAATTGACTTAAAACAACCACATTAAATAATATTCCAATTAACATTAATTACTTCAATTAAAAACAATTAAATTATGGTACGGCAGTAACATTGTTACCTCACAACAAGAGGTTCTCCCGTTCGGTTCTCGGCTGGGCTTGGGAGTGCCTTCTGTGTGGAATCTGCATGTCCTCCCTGCGGTTGGGTAGCGTTTGAAAGACAGGCGCATGTAAATAGGCATGCCTTCATTGAAGGTTGAGCGTCGAGCTGGCACCTCGGCATTTCGTAAAAAAATCTATTGCCAATCATTAGCGAACCGGAGTTCCGCTGTGGCGACCTCTTACCCGGAAAAGCCGAAAGACAAACAACAACTTAACATTTTTAAAAACATCACAGCATACATAAAAAACTAGTGTCTCAATTGTCTCCCTTTCAGGAAAGGTTTAATGGAGACCATCAAGGAGAAAACTGCTTCCAGCGCCAATAACTAGTCCCCGACTCCACAATTGTGTAGAACAACACTTTAATTTTAAAACTTCTTGAAAAAACAAAAAGGGTCAAGCGCTTTCATCAAAAATGACTTCATCAGAACAGTAAAATGATACACAAAAATCTCATTTTATACATTTTCCTTAATGAGTCAACCAAATCAAACAATTAACATTTAAAAAGACAGTCATATAAAAATCTTTATAAGGGAATTCTAACACATCTTGTCCTATAAATACATATAAATAAGAAAAAAGAAAAAAGGAAAAAAGCAATATGTTGGAACTAGTTTAAAACTTAATTAAAAGTTGTTAAAAATATTTAAATTATAATCTACTAGCTCTAAACTTTAATTCAGGTTTGATGCTGATAGCATCATTTATACCAGGAAACTCAGCACCATTTAACCTAAGTTGCCATTTGGTTTCAGCCCTTAATAACTTATTGGTCCAATCCCCCCCTCTAAAATCCACATAAACCACTTCCAGAATACCAAATTTAAAACTATGGGAGGGATTAGATTTAATGTGCTTAAACAGAGCATTCCTTTCATCCTTTTTCCCAATACTATAACAGTGCTCGTAGATTCTACGATTTAATTTCCTTTCCGTCTTGCCAAGATAATAACATTGACAAGACGTACATAGGGCTAGATAAACAACACCAGTGGTGGTACATGAACCTGTTGCAAAAACTACTTCAATATCAAAAGGACCCAATTTTACCTTAGGGCCCTCAAAAATGTAACTACAATAGTTACATGTTCCACATTTATGGGTACCTTTCCTTCTAATTTTCATTATAGGTTTGTTCTCCAAAATATTTTTCAGGTTGTTACTAACTCTAAAAGTAAAAAGGGGTTCAGGACCCAAAACATTTAAAACATCCCTATTTCCCTTGAACATAGCCCAGTTGTTCCTAATGATCTTTTTCACCTCATTAGAGGTTTCACCATAAGTTAAAACCATAGCTTGAGAAAAATCCTTTGGTTCACTAGGAGGCACAGTTACTGCCTTTTCACTAGCCCCCAATAATGGTTTGTAGCTAATGTTCCATTCACTCATCACTTGATCTCTGATTTTCTTTAACAATTCAAATGGGTAGCCTCTGTGGAGGAACAGGTCCATAACTAACCTAGTTTCATCTTCCACAAAGGTTATGCTGGAACACATCCTTACTACCCTAACCAACTGTTTATAGCAAACCCACTTTTTCTAATGATTATCTTGAATATTCAAGCAACCATCCACCTTATACCAAGAGGAACATAGTTAAGGGACAGTTGGTTAGGGTAGTAAGGGTGTGTTCCAGCATAACCCTTGTGGAAGATGAAACTAGGTTAGTTATGGACCTGTTCCTCTACAGGGGCTACCCATTTGAATTGTTAAAAACAATCAGAGATCAGGTGATATGTGAATGGAACGTTAGATACAAACCATTATTGGGGACTAGTGAAAAGGCAGTAACTGTGCCTCCTAGTGAACCAAAGGATTTTTCTCAAGCTATGGTTTTAACTTATGGTGAAACCTCTAATGAGGTGAAAAAGATCATTAGGAACAACTGGGCTATGTTCAAGGGAAATAGGGATGTTTTAAATGTTTTGGGTCCTGAACCCTTTTTACTTTTAGAGTTAGTAACAACCTAAAAAATATTTTGGAGAACAAACCTATAATGAAAAATAGAAGGAAAGGTACCCATAAATGTGAAACATGTGACTATTGTAGTTACATTTTTGAGGGCCCTAAGGTAAAATTGGGTCCTTTTGATATTGAAGTAGTTTTTGCAACAGGTTCATGTAACACCACTGGTGTTGTTTATCTAGCCCTATGTACATCTTTTCAATGTTATTATCTTGGCAAGACGGAAAGGAAATTAAATCGTAGAATCTACGAGCACTGTTATAGTATTGGGAAAAAGGATGAAAGGAATGCTCTATTTAAGCACATTAAATCTAATCCCTCCCATAGTTTTAAATTTGGTATTCTGGAAGTGGTTTATGTGGATTTTAGAGGGGGGGGGGGTTGGACCAATAAGTTATTAAGGGCTGAAACCAAATGGCAACTTAGGTTAAATGGTGCTGAGTTTCCTGGTATAAATGATGCTATCAGCATCAAACCTGAATTAAAGTTTAGAGCTAGTAGATTATAATTTATATAATATTTTTAAACAACTTTTAATTAAGTTTTAAACTAGTTCCAACATATTGTTTTTTTCCTTTTTTCTTTTTTCTTATTTATATGTATTTATAGGACAAGATGTGTTATAATTCCCTTATAAAGATTTTTATATGACTGTCTTTTTAAATGTTAATTGTTTGATTTGGTTGACTCATTAAGGAAAATGTATAAAATGAGATTTTGTGTATCATTTTACTGTTCTGATGAAGTCATTTTTGACGAAAGCGCTTGACCCTTTTTGTTTTTTCAAGAAGTTTTAAAATTAAAGTGTTGTTCTACACAATTGTGGAGTCTGGGACTATTTATTGGTGCTGGAAGCAGTTTTCTCCTTGTTGGTTGTTTGTTTCTGCTTTCACACCTGCTGTTTTTAATGGAGACCATATTATTCAAACCAGGCGCTTTATCAGCACACAGTAACATAAACCATTTTTGTTCTGCTGCCTCAGGTAATATTCCTCATATCTCCTCCCCTTTTTCTGACTGTAAGTATTTCCAAGACCAGAAACTTAAACATATGCTCACTACCTTCATTCTTGATGTGCATAGCCAAGGCACTACTTCCCTTTTTATTTCTTATATCCCTCATATGTTCAGGTATCCTGTCTTTAAACTGTCGAGTAGTCATGCCAATATAATATGGAAAACATTTAACACAATAACTCCAATATATTACACTGTTTTACAGTCAGCATAGTGAGAGGGCTCTATTCTGAAGCCTAGCTTAGGGTGTACAAAGTTAGTACCTGTGTGTATATATGCACAGGCAGTACAATTCCTGCATGTATATGTACCTACTCTGATCTAAGAGTAGTCCTTTTTAAACTAGATTTATAACAAAGATGGTTCTTTAGGGTCTTATTATTTCGAAAGCTAAATTTAGGTTTGTCTCCTACTATCTCCTTCAACCCATCCAAAGTAGAGAGTATATTCCAGATGTTCTTTGTGTTTCACTGTTGCAGTCATTACATTTGGGTAATCCTGCTGGCAGGTTGCCCTCAGCCAGCCTGAATTCCAAAGTCTTGGGTCCTGCGTCAGCTGCTGTCGCCCCTTCCCTGACGTCAGGTCGTCAGGGGATAAAAGAAGCAGCCCGACGCCATTTTCTTTAGTCTTTCATGCCACGCGGTGCCCGAAGCAGAAGCAGTTCACAAGTGCCGGTCAGCCGACTCTTGAGATTTTCGTGTTCGAGTTTCAGATCCAAAATCTTCAATAAAGCTAAGTACCCCGTTTGGGGAAACTTTTTTCTTGCTCCAGACCGATGTCAGAAAAAGTTAATAATTGTATTTCTTGTGGGAAGCAAATACCTCAAAAGGATTTTCATTCTTACTGTATTCCTTGCCTAGGCCCTGATCACAATGTTTCTGGTTGTCAGTTTTGTGCTAGATTTAACCACCTCACTATTAAGCGTCGGTATGATTTTGCTTTAAACTATTTTGGACGCCGGTTTAATTATCCAGAAATGTCGTCGGATAGCCATCCGACTACCGGAGTTCACAAGAAACGCAAAAAAAAGGAAAGAGATAGACAACCGAGGGCCAAAACTGACAATGAAGCTTCTCCTAAGCCATTCGCCGGTTCACCAGTCCTCAGTGAGGCACATTTGCAGCCCCTGACGCCCGCTACTTTAGAGTCACAGGCCGCTACCAACTCCCACGTGGAGTCTGCCATGCCACTGGAAACTCAAGGTATTGGAGCCTCGGATATTATCCCTTCAGATGGGTCCAGAGCCGCTAATCAGGCACCGGCTTCTCAGGGTATATTCAGACCTAAACATCTTTACATAAAACTGACTTCAGCTTCAAAGGCAAAGACTAAAGCACCTTCCAAAGCGAAGAAACAAACTCAAGAGCCACGTGGTCAGGCCTCTATGCCCAAAAAACAGATGCTCAAAATGGCCGAAGACTTGATTACCTTGATCAGGGTTCCCACCCCCCTCCCCCTCCTGATAAGAGGCCTAGGCAAGAGACTGACTATGAATCTTCAGATCAGGTTTCCATTTCTTCTAATTCCTCTTCTGATCAGGAATATTCTCTTCCCCCCTATGAGGATTCTGATGCTGAAGAATCTATACCTTCAGCTTCTCCTCCAGAGGACTATTCTTTTGGGGAAACCTTACATACCATGAGGGAGCATTTCCACTGAGAGAGCCAAGATTTTTCAGAATCTAAAAAGAGGCTCAAGGATTTCCTTTTACTACCTCAGCACAAGCCACTAGCCATCCCACCTGTGTTAGACATTGTAGATGTGTTTTCGGAGTCTAGTCTTACCCCTGACTCCTTACCTCCAGCTCCTGTTAAACCTGACAGATATTACAGGGTTCCTGACTCTCATAAATTACTTTTTAAAAACCCTGCTGCAGACCCAGAAACTATTTCTCAGGGTCCCAAAGGAGTTAAAGCTTCTGCTGCAAAAAAAACCCTACCCGCTCTGACAGAGATTCTAGGGCACTGGATAGATGGGGAAAAAAGGTTTACACATCTGCTACCTTGGCTATAACGTCCTTAAACTGTCGGTTTCATATGCTCAGATATCAGCAACATGTCATGGCATTGCTTAAACAGAAAATGTTGTTAAACTCTGAATGTGCAGAAAACAAGGATTTATTGCATGCAGCTGAACAAGTTGGAAAGCATACTTTGCAATGTGGGTTTGATTCTTTAGAGGCCTCCTGCAGGGCCGCAGTTACAGGTTCTGTAATTAGGAGGCATGCTTGGTTAAAGGAACAAAATCTGCCTGATCATGTTAAAGTTAAATTATTAGATGCACCTTTACAGCATGATACTTTGTTTGGTGTTAAGGCAGAAGAGGTGTTAAGAAAATGGCGAACAAAGCAAAATCTGTGCAAACGGTCAAAGATTGTTTACAAGTACAGCCACCGAGGTTTAGTAGACACTGGCCAACAAAAAAATGGTCCTTTCCTGTGTCAGACAGACCTCAAAGGAACAGATCCAGACTCCCTAGAGGCAGATCCCAGGCGCAAGGTTCATACCACTCAAAGCAATGGGGGGCTTCTACCTCCAAAGTTGGAGAAGACAAATCACAACCATACAGGAAACAGTCCCAATGACTTCCCTCTGCCTGCACCAAACATTTATCTCCTGGCAGCACCCTCAGGGGGAAAATTAGCACTATTTTCTCAAAATTGGCACATTATAACCCAGGACAAGTGGGTCCTAAATAGCGTGTCACAAGGCTATGAGTTCCATTTCCATACCCTGCCAAAGGCAAACGGCTGGCCAGATCTGCCAAAATATCAATGGGCAGAGGCACAAAAACAAGTCTCATCCCTCATGGACATGGGGGCCATTCAACAAGTACCAGAGCAAGAGCAGGGACAAGGATTTTACTCAAGACTGTTCTTGGTACCCAGAAAGGACAAGGCCTGGAGGCCAATACTGGACCTATCTATTTTGAACACATTCTTGGATATACCAAAATTCAAGATGTTGACTTTGCAGCAGCTTCTGCCCATGCTGGGCAAGAATGCTTGGCTTGTTACTTTAGACCTAAAAGAGGCATACCTGCATGTCCCAATCAGACAGATATGCAGAAGATACCTCAGATTCAAGGCTGGTTCAATGCATTACCAATTCTCTGCACTGCCCTTTGGCTTATCTACTGTGCCCAGGGTCTTTACAAAGTGCCTGGCACCAGTAATTGCATTCTGAAGACAAAGAGGAATACAAATATATCCTGATTTGGACGACTGTCTAATTCAAGCAGAGAACAAGGACATTCTTCTGCAGCATCTGGTGTTTGTGAAAAGACTTCTAACATGCCTAGGGTACACAGTCAATGAAAAGAAATCAAAACTAGTACCCTCTCAAGAGATAATATTCCTGGGTGCAAGCTTAAATGCAACTGCCCAGATGGCTTATCTCATGCAGACAAAGAAAGGCAACTGACTACCTATTTCAAAATGTTGGCAACAAAGGCCCCGTTATCTGCAAGAAAAATTCTGCAGGCTTTGGGCTTCATGGCATCCTGCATCCTACTAATTCCATATGCAAGACTGCATATGAGGAAACTTCAATGGTACCTAAAAAGTGTTTGGACTCAACATTGCCACAGCCTGGAAACTATGATTACTCTCATTCCCTGCCAGCAACAGGAGTTTCGATGTTGGGCAAAGGTTTGTCACCAAAACAAGGGACAGCCATTCACATTACCCCCAGCCAGGCAGACCCTAACAACGGATGCATCAGATTATGCATGGGGGGCCCACATGGCAGGAAGATGCATTCAGGGCACATGGACCTCAAACCAAATGCATCTACATATCAATCAAAAAGAGATGCTAGCTTTTCAAAATGCCTTGACAGCCTTCAAGGACCTACTTCATCCAGGACAACTACTGATAAAGACAGACAACACCACAGTCATGTGGTATATAAACAAGCAGGGGGGCACACATTCTTACCCCCTTTGCAGACTAGCCATGACTTTGTGGGACACAGCATTGACTTAACAAGTACATCTGCAGGCACAATTCCTGCCAGGAAGGAAAAAATACTCTGGCAGATGAACTAAGCAGAAACCTCATGGATCCCCACGAGTGGCACCTGGACCCACAAGTCTTCAGCATGATAACAAGAAAATGGGGATGCCCGGACATGGATCTATTTGCCTCCCCTCACAACTACCAACTAAAAATATTCTGCACATGGATTTATCACAGACAAGCATGGAAAGTGGATGCCCTGTCTTTCAGCTGGAAAAACCTATCAGTATATGCATTTCCCCATCTGCCTCTCCTCCCCAAGGTACTCCTAAAGGTCAGACAGGAGAAGCCAAAGATGATACTGATTGCCCCAGACTGGCCCCACCAGTACTGGTATCCAATACTAAGGAGCTTGCCTCAAAGCCCAGCTTGGACCTTACCGCAAATACCTCCGCTACTGTCCCAGCAAAACAGTCAGATCCTGCACAGCCAACTCAGAACTTTAAACCTAACAGCATGGCGAATAATGTAGTCATACAAAACACACCTCTCAGTAAAGCTGTGATGGATGCCATTTTGGAAGCCAGAAGGCCTAGTACTAGAAAATCTTATGCTGGAAAATGGAAGAGATTCTGTACTTGGAACCAGGCACAAGGAACTGATAGAACTGTGCCAAATATTCCTCAGATTTTGCAATACTTAACTGAGATGCTGGACAAAGGCCTATCTTTTTAATCTATTAAAATTCATGCCTCTGTCATTTCAGCTCATTACAATGTAGAACCACCAATATTTTTTCATCCCTTATTTAAGCAGTACCTCAGAGGAGCCAAAAATTTAAGACCTCCAAGGAGATCACCAATGTCTGCATAGGACCTCAACTATGTCTTGGAAAAACTCACCCTGCCTCCTTTTGAGCCAGCTGCTACTGCTGATATAAAGTTTTTATCTTGGATAACAGCTCTGCTCCTAGCAATAATGTCTGCAAGATGAGTTTCAGAGCTACAGGCACTCATGGGTGTGGAACCTTTTATCATTTTTTATCCAGACAGGGTCTCTCTGAGGACAAACCCAACATTTATGCCTAAGGTGGTGTCCAGTGTGGCTCTCAACCAAACTATTCACCTGCCAACCTTTTATCCAAATCCACAAAACAAAGGGGAGAGAATTCTGCATTATTTGAACGTACACAGACAGCTTAGATTCTACTTGGACAGAACCAAAGTTTTCAGAAAGACAGAGCAATTACTAGTGACATATGCTGCAGGATCAAAAGGAAAGGCTATCTCAAAGCAGACTATTTCAAAGTGGATAGGCCACTGCATTTGTTTCTGCTATGTACACCATGGCAAGCCAGTACCTAAGAGCATTAGGCCACACTCAACCAGAGCTGTAGCCACTTCAGCAGCCTTTCTCAGGGGAGTACCTACCAAGGACATTTTAGAGGCTGCTACTTGGAGTTCAGTGCACACCTTTACAAAGCACTATCATCTGCCATTCTACTCTAAATCCAGGGCAGGCTTTGCTACTGCAGTTCTGCATAGCCTCATAGCCGCTCCTAATGCTTTTTAGCTCCAGCCTCCCAACCTTAGCTTTGGGACTCTACCCAAATGTAATGACTGCAACACTGAAACATGAAGAACATAGTACAGTTGTGTACACTTACCATAAATGTAGATGCTCAAGTGTATTCAATGTTGCAGTTCAGGTTACCCACCCACCATCCCCCTTTTCTTCTGATGGAACCTATCTTTCCTTCTCTGATTTATACAACCTATGTGGTGTATTTGCTTGTAGATGAAGGTAAATTTTATATTGGTGCATGTAATCATACATATATAAATTTTGGCAACCCTTTTTGGGGGCACCTGACATCTGGGGCAAGAAAAACTAAAGAAAATGGCATCAGCTGCTTCTTTTATACCCCTGATGACCTGACGTCAGGGAAGGGGTGATGGCACCCGATGCAGGACCCAAGACTTTGGAATTCAGGCCGGCTGAGGGCAACCTGCCAGCAGAATTACCCAAATGTAATGACTGCAACAGTGAATACACTCGAACATCTACATTTATGGTAAGTGTACACAACTGTACTTTCTTATTGATGACATCTCATATCATTACTACTCTCATTTGTGATCTGTCATAGCCTCACTCAAGCAAGGTGTCATACTGAGAGGCCTGAGAGTCTTAACCATTTCCACATATGGACAAACCTATCCAGAGCTGCTTAGACAATGGCAGTTGATCAACCTTGAATGTAGCGCAAGGTATTTGCAACTACTTACTGATATTTTTCACCCACAAGAAGAAGAGCTAATGTCTGAAATCAACAGGCTATAAAATTATATTTATGATAATTATTCACTAACTGTGTTAGGTGATCAGATGGATACCCTGTATGAGGACATTCAGAACTATTAGAAAAGGTTGCAAGTAACCAAAGTCAGAAAGTTGCAGAGAGACTTTGGTGACTTCAGGAATGGCAATGTTTTCTCGTGGAAAAGAAGCAGGAATGATACACGCCCTATATGGCATGAGGGTGTGGTTGTTGAGACTACCAGCAATGTTAGTAATGATTCTGCCCCTATTTTCTCTGTGGAACACTTCCCACCCCTCCCACTTAGAAGTGAGCTGGACATAGGAGGAAACGTAGTGATAATATCATCTGTAGTGGATTCTCAGTTGGGGCATGACTCTGCTACAGATAATAGGAACGATATGCATAGCCTGGTATCAGGAACTGACTGTAAGCATGAGGAACAGGTTGTTAAACCTAAGGAACACAAAGTGCAAAGGTCTTATGTTGCTGCTTTTAGCAGTAAAGACTCTGTAACACCAACAACGTCAGACATGAGTTATTTTTTATCAAGCAAACCATTCCCGATCAGGGGTAGGTCCAGGAGTCGAGTGAGAAACCAAAAAACAAGGAGAATGCAAGGTACAGAGTATTGGAACAGAGGGGGCAAAAGATCCAAACAGGTTTGATTTTTAACATTTCAACGTATGAATTGACTGATGCTCGGAGACTGTTATTGAGCAAAGGGCTCAGCTTTGTACTGGCTAGAAAAGCACAAATAACTGATGTTCTTAAAGATTTAAGGCTATTTGCCAGAACATTGACATTGCATTTTAATAATGCAAATACTACTCAATCAATTTTTAAAAAACCCAGTGTGTTTGTTCCACCCAGCAGTGCTATTACTGATACCTTTGTGGAGATCTGTGATAAATAGATCAGGAATAGTTTTGATAGTGAAGATGAACATAAACTCTGCCACAATAGGTCTAAAGAAGAGTATGATGCACTGAAAGAACTGAGAGAATGAACTTCCTTAGAAGTTAGACCCACTGACAAGGGTGGAGGCATAGTTATTTTAGATAAGGAGCTGTATCACAGACAAATGTATGTTCTTTTAAGTCAAAGTGATACCTATGAATGTATATCAGTAGCTACTGTTAAAGCTGTTATGGATAGAATAGTATTTCTGATCTTCAATCTACTAATAACTAATTTGATATCAGAGCCCCTATTTGAATACTTCTCAGTTGAACATCCAGTGGTACCAGTTGTATATGGTTTGCCAAAAGTTCATAAATGTCTTAGTATTCCACTCGTGACCTATAATCTCTGGCAGAGGCTGGGCTATGGAACCCCTATCCATTTTTGTCAAAAAGAACTTAAATCACATATTAGAAGAGTGTGAGACTGTTCTAAGGGACAATAACATTTTTTTAGAGTTATTACAAATGAAATGGAAACCTGACTATTCTGAATGTTACTTTGGACATTGTATCCCTGTTCACGGTCATACCGAATCAATGGAGTATTGACAGTATTAGTGAACTATTGCATAGCAAGGGGGTTCAGGGTGATAAAATAGGCTTGATTTGTAGCCTGTTGGACATTATTTTAAGTAATGTTTTTATGTTCAGTAATGAATATTACATTCAAAAGGTTGGCGTGGCGACAGTCTGTGCCAACAGCTACGCTAACCTTTCATTGGTGCAATGGGAAACAGAGTTCATACTCTCTAATATGACCTATGCCAACTCTGTCTTGTGGTATACTAGATTTGTGGATGATATTTTTTTATTATGGCAAGGAACTGAGACAAGATTAAGAGAGTTTATCCACTATCTCAATACGACCACTGATTTTCTGAGATTCACATACAATTATAGTTTACAACAGGTGGAATTTTTGGATGTGACTGTTAGTAAGCATTCGCACAATACTGTTAAAACTAGCTTGTATAGGAAACTGGTTAGAAAGAATAACCTATTGCACAATACAAGTATGCACCCGAACCATTGCAAACGTAATATAATAAAAGGACAGGTGGTCAGGTTGATGAGATTACGTAATGATGATGCAGAGCTGAATTCAGCTTTAGAGTCCCTTAAACTGGATTTTATAGAAAGGGGTTATAAAAGTAAAGATATAGGCAGGCACATTAAAGAGGCATGGAAAGATAGACATGGTAGGTGTAAACCATACTTTACCAACAATGCAACAGTATGTGACCCACATGTAGATAGTGTTGCTGAGAGTAGTGAGATGCTACGACAGATCACAAATGAGAGTAGTAATGATCTGAGAATAACTTTGACATATGCTAGTAATATAAATATGATCTGCAATGTCATCAATAAGAACTGGAATATACTCTCTACTTTGGATGGGTTGAATGAGATAGTAGGAGACAAACCTAAGTTTAGCTTTCGAAATAATAAGACCCTAAAGAATCATCTTTGTTATAAATCTAGTTTAAATAGGACTACTCTTAGATCAGATAGAGAAGGTACAGTTGTGAAGAAGGGGCTAAATTGTTGATGAGGACATCTGTGTGGAGCCAGCACGAATGAAGGCTTTGTCGATTGCCTGGATGAGGTTATCATTCTTTCCATAACCTCAAAGGTAGATTCAGAATCCATCAGCTTCAGGGTTGCCCACCCCATATCTGCTGCAGTCTCCACTAAAGAGAGGTGAGGGGTGCTGAGGACAGGGGACACAACAGTGAGGACACAGTCACCCCTGAAATTGAGATTGGTGTGGGTGTCTTGAAAGCTTAGGACTCTGTCATCAAGAATAGCTCCAAGCAAGTTGGAGCCAATGATGGTGCCAAAGACTCACCATCAAGCAGTCTGTCGCAAGATCCACTTGATGCTGAAGGTCTCAAACTCAGGTGATTTTGAAACATAGGAGCCCACATTGAGACAATGGTGCCTGTTGGAGCTGAGCATACAGGATCCAGAAGGATAACCAGCTCTGACACCACCAGTATGAAACTGGCACCAGTGAAAGAGCTATAAGAGGTGAGACAGGGCCAACCCAATCCTACCTGGAAACTGAGGGGGATTGGATGACACCCAGCTCTATCTGTACCTTCATAAATGCCCCCATCATGGGCTCCCAGTCTTCTTTTCTTGTACTATGAAAGGACCTCACAGACTTTACAGATGCTGTTGAAGGTGTTGAGGATATGAACCTAAAAAGTTCCCTTTCAGAAGAATGCCTACTACAGGAAAAACTCCCCTGTCAAAATGTAATAGCGTTTGTCTCAGGAGGAAGAAGAGGAGACTTTCTAGTCAGTGGTGAAACAGGAGGCAACTATGCCTTATCGTCTCTGTCAAGTTTATACTCTGAAGATGTCCTGGTTCATCAAATTTCCTTTTTCTTTTTTTCCATTTTTTGTCAGATTTTTCCCTTGTAAAAGGCTGACTATATGGAGGAAGAAGTCCTTTTAAAATGTTTATTACGGTTGTCTGAAGGCCATCGGTATGTCGCAGCTGGTATCCAAATGTTCTGGTCCCATGCATACCATGCATAGGTCATGCGTGTCCTAGGGTGGAATTTTGTGACTGCATTTGGTGCACTTTTTGATGCCCTTGTTCATATTTTTTAAAAGGTAAAACTGGAAATATAAAATATATATTTTTTTTAATAGAAGGAAGAAAGAAGAGAATGATAATAGGTTCTAGCCTAGACACAGAGAGGAGAGGAAGCTAAATAATTAGAGTAATTAAGGAAAGAATAAATGTCAATTCCACACTAACTAGGAAGGAGTAAGTAGCCTAAAGAAAAGAAAACTGGTAATATGAATAAATATTGTAAAGAAAGGGTCTAAATTATCAGTGAACTTAGATGGCATCCAGGGATCATCAATTCACAATGGCAGCAAAGGAGATCTGGGGATATAGGGGGTAAAGGAGAATTATGGGAGGAAAGGTTTGAGAAAGCTTGAGGCTAGGATCACTGGCTGATGACCAGATTAGATCTAACAAGCTTCTTAGTATCCAAGTGTCAGATTGGGCAGAGAGATGAAATAGGATCCAGAATTTTCTATAATTTATTTATTACTGAAAAACACATTGCAAGTTCTGTCCCATATTTACAGTTTACATCTCTGCTGCATTCCCTCTAACAGAACAGAACAGTGACATGTTCCACTATACACAACACAGCTATGCTCAACTAATGGGAGCGTGGTTCAAAAGTCTCTTCCATTAAAATCAAGTGCAAAGATATGCAGTGTTGGGCAGGTCAGCACACATGCACATTAGCCCATGCAATGGAGTTGAAAATAAATCCAGCAAGAGTAGGCAAGCAGCCAGTGGAAACACACAGTACCAACACATTTCTAACAAATAAATACCTAGTTTCCGACAGATAAACGTCTACAGCATTGTGATTTCCCATTTTCCACACCACAGAGAATAGTTATAAACCAAATAAAAAATTACTACCAGCTACTGGCTGAAAAAGTCACTTCTCTTGTGTTAAGAGCTTGGTTCCATACTTCTCAAACTGCAGACACTGAAAGTACATACAAGGGCCCTTGAAAAGTAAGTATATCCAACCAAAAATCTGGACATCTAATTAACATAAAATCTGAATACCTAATAGCACACAAGTCTATTTCAGAATTTGCAAATTTGTACTTTCTCCTTATAAGAGTTATGCAACTGAACGCATAAAGAATGTGTGTGGAGTACACGAGGTAACAACATTGTGAATACAGCTATGTACTAATGGTAAAAGTATCACCTACATATAACCAAAGTTAATAGTTATGCCTAGACACAGTGTAGGTGAACAGAATTTACTGATACAGGACCAGGACGATCAGACTAAAAATAGGAAAAGCAAAGGCAAACAGAAAGAAATGCAAAACAAGGACAGCACACTGTGTACACTGCCTAAGGCCTATGCACAAGTTTATGGTACACATTTGCACTTCTGATGCAGACATTCCACAGCTTGTTACAAACTAAAGTGAGGCATAAGGAATATGTTGGGGATGTGTTGTGTGATAAAGGGAATATCTTTTACTGTAGATTTACGGGCAAATTGTGTGACAAGTAGCTTAAACATTTTGTCTCTTCCAGTAGTACAAGTTATTTAATTTATCATATAATTAAAACATAAAATGTTCCATTTATCCCCTTTTTCCATATGTTTAATTTAAAAATAGTAAGTATGCATACTGGCTATCCCACTTATGAACTATGGAAGCAAAGAGATAGGGATTACAATGTTATTTCTGTGCTAGAATTTGTTCTTCCACTTAATCTACTAATTTTTTCTGTCAAGTCAGTATTGCTTCAGAAAGCTAAATACAAAATTCTGCTGTTTCTTCACTTATAAGAGAGAACACTATCTTCACATTTCATAGAAGACTGTTATTATCTTTTAAACTTATTAATGACATCTACTGCCGACCTTTTAGAAATATACCAGCTCCAGCCACATCAACTCAAAGAAGAAAGAAATCTCCATGAAAAGTGAACCATTGCCGGTGCACGATTAGAAATTTCACAAGCAATGATTTCCTATGGGAGAAAAGCTTTTGATGTTATGATTTGCATAATTTTTTTTTTATGCAGGCTTGGTAACAAAGCATGTGTAGGCAAACCTTGTCATATGCTGTACAGATTCAAGATGGCACTTTTCCTGAAGTCAACTTTTACTCTAGTTATCAGCTTGGGTATTCTAAATTTTCAGTGGCATGAAATGCCTTACCTTGTATATTTGAAACCTAGCTAAATGCTATTTAGGTACACTTTCCTATTCAAGTCATTATGATTGCTTCATCATTTTAGTTATTTTTGCATTTATTTTGGCAAATATCATTGTCAGATATTAATCGCCCAGTTGGTAAAAGGTACATATTCTACATGTCGCTCATTTAACGCATTGTTTTACTATTTTCATTTACAGTCATCACTTGCAGTCTGGTTTATATTTACTACTCTGCTTTTATTCTTCCTCATTCTATATTTTACAAAACTTATGGTATATCTACTGTATTTTGCATATGCACTGTATATGTATTTTCTGTCAAAACTGAGTGTTTTGACATTTTCTCACGTTGTATTTCAGCTGGTCCTGCTTTGTGGCTCAGGTCATAACTGAAAGGAGTCACTGGGCCAGCTTACGTAACTGACTAGCAAAACAAGTATTTGTGTTTATCATTCAGTATGTCAACTGTGTAAGTTATCTGTTTAACTAATAGTAGGTTATAATTAACTATTTTGTTTATGTGTTCTGTTTGTGTGTGTGTATAGCTAGGCTGTTAACCACCCTGACCAATCAAATGTCTGCTCTGCTGCCTTCCCAACTAGTTGCCAAAACAAAGCAAAAAGCCTTCATATCAAGTTGAGGGACACAAAAAAAAAGTCCATTCAGGAACTGTTGCATAAACATTTGACTGTTTTAAGAAACACCTTACTACAGTTTTGAGTCCAAGCCTGTGGTAAGGTTTGCTAAGTTTTTTCAAGAAGATCTTTGTGACAGTTTATAAAACATGTTGTCATTTAAGCACCATTACTGCAGGGACAAATCAGCAGCCAATTTGCCCTTAGTCTAAAGCACCAATCATGTCTCCTAACTAATAGTAGCGAGCTTTGCCATTACTGACCCTATCCATTTAAACAAAGCTGAATGAGGTTGTTTTATACTCTGCAAGTGTAGGCATCTGTTACCACGGCATGTAAACAGAAGCCATTGTAAATATGCCCATCTTAAGCACTAAATGGGATTCTTACAGTCTCTCAAAACCCATGAACTTGAAGTCATTGTGTCAACAATCTGTTTCCCTATCCAAGCACCCAGTGAGCAGCTGCTCAAACTCGAATGTGAGCTCAGGGGGCAGCTGCTGCAGCAGTCGGATACCATGAAGGTCTCATCCTGGAACTGCTAACTGGAGAGGTGACATGGGGAATTAAGTTTAGGAATGGGGGGATTTTAGGTTTAGGGAATGATCTGGAGTTGGACCAAAGTTAGGGTAGGGACCAAAGGGGAGCTGGCTGCGAGTTAGGGATAGGAAGCAAAGGGGAGCTGACTAAGGGTTAGGGAGCAAAAGGGAGCTGGTTCAGAGTTAGAATTATGGAGTGAAGCAAAGTTGGCTGAGAGTTAGGGTGAGGGAGCAATCAGAAGTTAGCTCACAGGGTTAGAGAGCAAAAGGGAGATGTTTTAAGGGCTAGGGTCAGGGTTCTGGAAGGGATAGTTAGCTTAGTGGTAGTGCATGGGAATACAGGTAGTGGGACTTATGGCACTTGCCAATATGAGCAAGTGACAGCATGGAAGTGTGTTGCATGCTACTGGTACACGAGCAGTTGTAGAAGACCCACCACTAAATCCATGCTACAGAGAGATTTGGACGAATGGGAACAGTCATGATAGAGAGATACACAGTCCTACAGAATGAAGCAAGTAGGCACAGCATCATGAGCTGAAACGAGCATTTCTACCCCTGTCCAGAAAAAGCAGTATTATTTTGGAGACCATGTACTATATACTATCTACATCCTATGTATTGAAGAGATCAGGCATAGTTTAATGTGGCAGCTAGTGTTACCCATGTGGGTGAAAGGGACAGTGAATGAAATATGTATACTGTGTAAGACTGTATCTGTACCATGATTGCACATAATTTAGCTTTCCACTGTGGATATGTCTACTAACAATGTATCTGTGTTGCATTTTATCCTGGATAATTGATAAATGCAGCCACACAAATGTAAAGTCTGAATACCATGTGCACATCAACCACCCTCATCAGTGATCAGGCTGTTAAACAAGTGGTAGCCTGTCCAGTTGACATATAGCACTCCATAAGCCTGTCTGGTACCTGCATGCCTACACACACACACACACACACACACACACACACACACACACACACACACACACACACACACACACACCTACCTGCTGGGAGGAAAGTAATGATAGTTTTGCACAATTATGGGGAATACAACATATTCTTCAATGTTCTGCATCATACAACCAAGGAAGATTTACAGTAATTATTTATCTGCGGTGGTGCAGCATTGTTGCCTCACAGCAAGAGGTTCTCCCGTTCGATTCTCGGTTGGAGTGCGGGGAGTGCCTTCTGTGTGGAGTCTGCATGTCCTCCTCGCGGTTGGGTGGGCATTCAAAAGACATGCTTAAACGGTCGTGCCTTCGTTGGCACCTCGGCGTTCGTCAAAATCTTCTGCCAATCATTAGCGGACCAGAGTTCCGCTGTGGCAACCCCTAACTGGGAAAAGCCGAAGAATAACCAACTGAGGGTTCCAGTTCCCACTGGAGTCCTGTAAAGAAAAGCTACACAAACATTAAAGTAAGTGAAACTGGCACACATCAAGAACAACTCTGAGACAGTATGACATTGCCTGTGATATGATTCAAGTTAATATAAATGATGTGTACACAGCAAGTACTAAACTGATACAGTATTGATTGGTGAGAGGTTATTTGAAAATGCAGAGACAAGAATAACTGTATGACTTATGACTTAGTGCCATTGCCTTTTGTTGGATTTGTATAACTTTCAACTTTGGTCTTATAGCACACTTTCCAATTATAATTCTTTCTTAATTATTTCAACAGTCATTTATTTTATTTATTTATACTTTTGTTGACTAGAGCAATAATCCAAGTGGACCATCTTCTGGCTTGGCTTGGGGTTTACAAACAGACTAAAAAAGTGTATATGGTAATATAAGAAGATAAGTACGCATTATTTTACATTAAAAATGTATTAATGCAAGCAAAGATATGAAAGCATTTATAGGATCAATTACTACAGGTTCGGCAATAGGTTGTTAAACTTCTTAAAGCATGAATACTGTACTACATTATAAACTCTAGTAAAGAAGTAATATTTTTGTACCATATTATCAATCTTCTACAAAACTGTGATGTAAAGGCACATTATTTTACATTGAGATATGTACAACAGGAAGACAAGGGTACTTGGGGAAAGATTTCTCGATGTAATGGTCTAAAGGAAAAAAGCAGATGGGATGAGGTTGCAAGAGGAAAGAAGTTAAAATTTGTCAGGAAAGTTTTAAGGAATGAACTGTGTTTTGAGAAGTGAAGCACGAAGTAGGCAGAAAGGGGAGATGTATGAAGAGGAGCTTTGTGGGACTGGAAGTGAGTCTATTAGAAATGTATTTGTTGATAATCCTGGCATGACAAGAGGAAGACATGAACTTGGGTGGATCTGGGAATGTGTGTGTGAGAGTGTGTGTGACAGAGAGACAGGGATACTTTGTAGAAGGAGAAGTTATATTGTACAGTAAACCCATGGGGATTGGTAGATGCCAGGTAACTGTAGTTTCTGGTTGCTTGAGAGTTACTATTACTATAGACCTGACTAATACTGTACCATATACTATTTGGTTTGACTAGTTCTCTGGTTGGGGAGAGAAGGAATTTATTCTTATCTTCTTTTTAAAACTCTAAAACATAAGGTTATGTTTCTGCGGGGGAAGGGTGGGAGAGTAATTACAACACATGAAAATTGTACTGTATGTCTTCAATATTTTTTGCTGGTTGCTTGACAGTGCCAGTTGCTTGAGTTATGGTTAACTGTGAGTTTACTGTATCTGTAATGCGTTAGGTTGTGCTGTTGCTGCCACAGTTGGTTCAATATCTTAATGTGGGAATTGCTGAGGACTAGTGAACCTGAAAACATTGGTAGCAGCAAGTGCAGGGAGCACAGCTGAATTGTGAAATATTAAGTAACAGTGCTTGCTCTAAAGCAATTACATTTGGATTTGTTGAGCAGGAAAGTCGTTCAGCTGTTTACAGAAATTGATGATCAGCTATAATGATTTAATATCTTCAGTTATGGTTTCCCAACTTTTTGGCCAAGTATAGAAAAAGCATATTCTGTGCATTTCAAGTTGGGTAGTGGAGTTTATAAATGTGGTGTAGTTTGAGAATGGGATCTTGTATTAGGAGGAGGCAGAGCTGCCTCTGTAATTCTCTAGACAAAGAAGGGGAAGGTTTCTTCCTATAACAGTTTGTATAAGACGGTACACAGGATAAAGGAAATTATTTTGGTTTATGCAAATGTAAGGCAATGATCTTCCCCTTTGGGGGTAAGATCAACATTATAATGATTTGGCAAATGTTGTTTGAGGGAGCTTGTATGCCAGTACAGTTATTTTGTGAATAGGAAGCAATGCGTGGTAGACCATACTCAAGGTGAGGAAGGATGACTTTTTTTTCTTTTTTGTTGCTGCATCTTCTTGAGAGAAGAAGTGAGGAATTTTCTTGGATCAGAAGAGTAATTATTAACTTTGACTTAGTAACTTCAGTATGATACAAGACATTAACTAACAAAAAGGTTTAGCCAGATCCAAAGATATCTGTAGTATGGGAATGTCTCCACCAGTTGATTTTGGTTGTATGAGATGTACCACACATTGCAGAATTGGAGTTTTGGAAGTCCAAAGAACACTGTGTTTTTATTTATTTATTTATTTGTTTGTTTGTTCTGAAGTTGAGTATTAGGCTGTCTTGTTAGCCAGTTTCTTAGGGAGGTCAGGTCATTTTCAAGCTGCAGTTTTATGACAGCAGGTGTGGGGCTAAATCTGTAGGTATCTATGTTATTTGCCTACAGTACAACTGGGAGAGAATGAGTATCCCAAGGGAAGTTATTCATAGGTTCATAGATTAGTACTAAGCTAACTGCCCTTGCGAGCCATTTTAAGCCTAGCCAATTATCCCCTGTGAGACTCAAACCGTGCACCTTGTGTTTGTAAGGCAAACACCTTAACCATTAGGCCACCCTCCCAATCCCAAACTAATTCCAGTGGTGAGAATCAAACCTTGCACCTTGTGGTTGAAAGGCATCTTAACCACTGTACCACTCGGCCTTTCTGGTATTAACAAAATTAACAAAAATGTAGAAGTTACTAGGAGAAAGTATTGAGCCTTGAGGCTCATCTCTGAAAATATGAGACAGAGAAAGAAAGTGGATCCAATTTGTACATTGAACTGTTTGCAAGACAGACAATTCTAAAACTATATGGCTGATGACAGTGGTTAGGGAGTGCAGTACAAGAGAATGATCAAAGTGTCAAAGGCTTTTATTAGGTCAGTAAAGACTGCACCAGTTGGTAGTCCTTTATCTTGCCTCATGAGAATTTTGTCAAGTTATGTAGTGTTGAGAAGGGAGGTGATGATTAGTGATCAGCAGTATGGTTTCATGCCAGGAAAGAGCACTACAGATGCAATGTTTGCTCTGAGTGTTATTGGAGAAATACAGAGAAGGTTAGAAGGAGTTGCATTGTGTCTTTGTAGACTTGGAGAAAGCATATGACAGGGTGCCTAGAAAAGAGTTGTGGTATTGTATGAGGAAGTCGGGAGTGGCAGAGAAGTATGTAAGAGTGGTACAGGATATGTACGAGGGTAGTGTGACAGTGGTGAGGACTGCAGTGGGAGTGACAGATCCGTTTAAGGTGGAGGTGGGGATCAACTCTGAGTCCTTTCTTATTTGCAGTGGTGATGGACAGATTGACAGATGATATCAGACAGGAGGCCCCGTGGACTATGATGTTTGCAGATGACATTGTGATCTGTAGTGAGAGTAGGAATCAGGTTGAGGAGACTCTGGAGAGGTGGAGATATGCTCTAGAGAGCAGAGGAATGAAGGTCAGCAGGGCTAAGACAGAATATATGTGTGTAAATGAGAGGGAGGGTAGAGGAATGGTGAGGATGCAGGGAGGAGAGTTGGTAAAGGTGGATGATTTTAAGTACTTGGGATCAACAGTTCAGAGTAATGGTGAATGTGGAAGAGAGGTGAAGAAGAGAGTACAGGCAGGGTGGAATGGGTGGAGAAGAGTGTCAGGAGTGATTTGTGACAGACTGGTACCAGTAAGAGTGAAAGGGAAGGTCTACAAGAGGGTAGTGAGGCCAGCTATGTTATATGGGTTGGAGACAGTGGCATTGACAAAAAAGGCAGGAGTCAGAGGTGGATGTGGCAGAGTTAAAGATGTTAAGATTTTCACTCAGTGTGACTAGGATGGATAGGATTAGGAATCGGTATATTAGAGGGTCAGCTCATGTTGGACAGTTTGGAGACAAAGCAAGAGAGACAACATTGCGTTGGTTTGGATATGTGCTGAGGAGGGATGATGGGTATATTGGGAAAAAGATGCTAAGGATGGAGCTGCCAGGTAAGAGGAAAAGAGGAAGGCCTAAGGTAAGGTTTATGGACGTGGTGAGAGAGGACATGCAGGCGGTTGGTGTGACAGAGCAAGATGCAAAGGACAGGAAGAAATGGAAAGAGATGATCCGCTGTGGCGACCCCTAACGGGAAAAGCCGAAAGATGATGATGATGATGTAGTGTTGTCATGGTACTTCTTCCAGACATAACCCCCTGGTGTAGGTAACTAAGTATTCTATATGTTTTAAGCAGTTTGCTAACTGGGTGTAGACTGTTTGTTTATTTATTTAGTTATGTATTAAGATTTTTCCTAGGGTTGATAGGACTGGGATAAGTTTAAGGTCATTAGCAGTAGGATTTTTTTATTTTGGGTGTTGGTCTGATGCGATTTTTCAAACTGAGAGCATTGTGTTTTTGATGAGACTTGCATTGTATAGGAGTTTTAGGATGAGTAGAATGTTGTTTTTTCCTAAGCTGTACAAACCAGAGGTTGAGGTTGTCCTTTCCCTGGCAGGGGGATATCTATGGGGATGTTGTCAATAGCCTCTTCTATTTCCTTCTTTTACCTTACTTTAAAGTAGAATTATGGGTTTCTGATAGAGGGTCATGATCTATAATTGATGACGAGGAAGGTACAAAGCAGTTAGGAGGGACAGATATGAATTCCTTTAGGAAGTCAGCGGGACTGGGTTGTCCTGAGCATAATTTGATAGAATCTATATAAAAGAGGTCTAATGGGAGGACCAAGCCTGTTCTCCTGCTTACTAGATTCCAGCCTTTCCTTTGATTTTAGTTTAAGGCATTCTAAGCGCATGTAAGTGTGACAGCTTTGTGCCTTCCTGTGGCTTTCTTAGCTTACTTGAGCAGTAGAGTGTAGTAGTTTTGATTTTCCTTGGTCGGACTTTTTTCAGGTCTTCCATGCAGCAGTAATTTGAGTTTCCTTCAAACCATTTGTTATGTTCTTTCTTTGTGTTTTTGCATGCGTGTGTGTGTTGGGAGGAGTGAAGTCTATCACGTCACCTTCTTGGACATAGTAATGCATTTATTACCAAACATTTTTTGATTACATGTCACACTTTCGGCTTATTGCAATCCATTCCATTGTCCTCTTTCCTCTATTGTTGAATTTTCAACAAAGATTTTTAACCTGTAGCAGCTCACCCATGTATCTACTGCTTCTTCTTACTATTTCTTTGCTTCAAATACATCTCTTAGATGTGTTGTATGCATAGCTATGAAGTATTCACAAGTAACTTTATTATAAATAATGCTGTTTATGAAGAGTATGGTACTTCAACAATATTTATGTTCTATGCTTAACTGACCCACATTGTACCTGAAAAGATCTTGAGTACAAGTACGCAGTTAAATGTATAAATGTGTAAATAAGCTCTGTTGAAAGTTTTCAAAGATAAACAGTGTGTATAATATAACATGCGTTACAGAGACAAACAGAAATGTACAAATAATACATTTAAACTTTACTGATATACTAGGTACTTAAGCATGAAAGACATACAAAGGACTAGCAAACAATCAGTAGCACATAAGGACTACTAATAAGATATAGTACTAAATTATAACTTAACAAAAATTCCATTGTTCCTGTAGACAGTTTTTAAGGCTGCTGTAAAGGCTTTGTTTTCACAGATCTGTCTTAACACGTGGAATGTTTTTTTGCCAGAGATTGCCATCAAATACTGAACAGTGAGAATCTCCGTTTTTGAGATGCTACATTCCTAAGCGTGCTGTGCTTCGGATGAGATGTTCAATTGAGGCCTCATCTGTATGTGTTGATGGCAGCACTGGTAGATGTAAAAGACCCACAACATTTACTGAGAAGAGTAGGGAGGTTCCCTTGTGCCCTGCTCAAATTTCCTCTATCAGTATGAATACCATCTCAGGTCTCGGCTGAAAAGAGGAAGTTGGCCTAATGGGAGTAACCCGGTCAACATAGTTTAAATAAGTAAATAAATACATAAATAATGCATTTTATTCCTTGTTCTCAGGATTTGTACTAAATGCCCTATAGAAATTCAGTACTCTGTTTTGCATCACACTGCAATTTTAGCCAAAGCAGGACACTTGGCAGTGTACAGCCATTTATGAGGAAATGTCAGCAGAATCAGTGACACTTGTTTGTTAAATTCCAACCACGTGGGGCTACAAAGTGCTAAGCAATAGTGTTATCTATTGTGATATCCTACAGCAAATCTACCCTTCTGTAAGCCAAGTAAAACTTACAGAGAAGTAGAGATTGCAAGCAGGTTACAAGATATGCAGAACATAATTGTGATGGGAGTAAGTACATATTAGTAAGGTATAACCAGTTATCCTGGGACAGAAATAACAGCTGTACACAATCTATATTGATTCTGGTTGTTTTGGATATAGCATGTTAGTATGTATGTGTGTGTGTGTGTGTGTGTGTGTGTGTGTGTATATATATATATATATATATATATATATATATATATATATATATATATATATATATAATTTTTTTTCAATCTAATTCTGACTGTTAATTATGAGAATGATCATTTTTTGAGACTGCATTCCTCAGGTGATGACCTATACAATGAGGTTAAGGTAAGACACTTTCTGCACGGGGTTGAGGTTCCACAAATGCCTGTATGTACGATAGTGCCTTTGCAATGGCCGTGATTTTGATTCTTTGCTTGTGAAGACCATAGTTCTGGTCTTAATAGTGTTATGATGTCACTTCATAGCGTAAAGTAATAACTTTAATGAATCAAAACTAGACTGCAGTTTGGCACTGAGCAGTTTACCTTCTTCATAATTATCCATCATGTCATTTTCAACAAACAGTAAAAAAAAAAAAAAAAAAAGTGAGATTAGTATCAAACCTGAGGGTCTCCAACACTATTTGGCAGTGGTTGTGAGATTGCATGACACCATATGACCACATCAAATGTCAATAAATAAATAAATAAATAACTGGTGTCTTTCTTCCAGACAGCTCCTGAATTATTTAGTGGCACTTAGAGAAAGGCCGTGGCTGCTCAGATCGATGAGAAGCACTGTATCTTCAGTAGTATTGAGTGCCCTGGAGAGCATACTGGATCCAAATGTTTGCAACATTCATAGGATGATGTTCTTCATTCCACATTGCTGCAGTCCTAACTATTGGGTAGTCCGCTGTCCAGTCGGCCCGAATACCAAAGTATATGGCTGACGTCGGTCAGGGCGCATTAGACTGATGTCAGTACGTCAGGGTACTAATGCGCATGACCGACGTCATATCCTCAGTCTTTTTTGCCGCATGGTCCGATGCAGAAGCAATTTTGCAAGTGCAGGTTGGCGTTCTGAAAGTTTCTGAAGTCAGAATTTCAGACCGAATCAAAGTTGGCTAAGTACCCCGTTGGGGAATATTTTGGTTTTTTCTTGCCTCAGTATTTAACCGGATGTCAGAAAAAGTGAATAACTGTATTTCTTGTGGGAAACAGATACCTCATAGGGATTACCATACTTTGTGTATACCTTGTTTAGGGCCTGAGCACGACGTTGTTGGATGCCGCTCTTGTGCTAGATTTAACAAACGCACTATTAAGAGAAGGTTAGACTGTGCCAGGTTAGTTTTTGGGAAGCGTTGTAATTATAAAATGCCGTCGGAGGCTCCGACGCCCGCTTCGGCCAAAAAGCGCAAGGACAAAGCAGCAAAGCCTAGAGTGGAAGAACCGACAGTCCCTGACGTCGGATCTTTAGAAGGCTCAGTGGAGCCGGAGGTTTTGCCAGGTGTTTCTTTAGAGACTTTACTGTTACAGGATGTATCCTCGCAGGAAGTAGGCCAGGCTGAGGGGGCTTCTCAGGTGGCTGTTCTTCCCTCTCTTCCTAAGGTGGTTAGGGCCTCCCCTTCTGTTTCCAAGGCTTCTTTGAGAGGCAGGCCAAGTTTAACTTCAGTGGGGGTTTCTCCTAGTGCTTCAGGGTCTTTGCCTAAGAAACATATGCTTAAAATGGCAGAGGATTTGATTACTATGATTAGAGGTTCTATGCCCCCTCCTGATAAGAGGCCTAGGGTAGAACCTGAGTTTGAGAGTTTTGAGCAATGTTCGGAGGCTTCTGAGTCTTCGGCTGAAGACTTGCAGGAGTATCCTCCTTATTCTGATTCTGATGTGGATGATTCTACTCCTTCAGCTTCTCCTCCTGAGGATTTTTCATTTTCAGAGACTCTGCATTCCATGAGGGAGCATTTTAAATGGGAAGGTCAAGATTTCTCTGATTCCAGGAAGAGGCTTAGGGAATTCTTGTTTTTACCCCAGCATAGGCCTTTAGCTATACCTCCTGTTCTGAATGTGGTGGAAGATGTTTTTGCAGAGGCTTCCCTCAATCCTGATTCTTTGCCTCCTGCCCCAGTTAAACCGGATAGGTACTATAGGGTGCCTGAAGCTCATAAGTATCTTTTAAGAGTCCTAGGGCAGACCCAGAAACTGTCTCTCAGGGGCCTAAAGGTGTGAAGGCCTCTGTTGTTAAAAATCCTGTTCCTCCTGATAAAGAGGCAAGGGCTTTGGATAGATGGGGAAAGAAAGTGTATACTTCTTCCACTTTAGCCATGAGGGCGTTGAATTGTCAGTTTCACATGTTAAAATATCAGAATTATCTCCTTTCACAATTGAAATCTAAGGTGGATGCTCTGGCAGAAGGTATTGAGTGTAAAGAGTTGCAGGATTTAGTTCATGTGTCTGAACAGGTGGGTAAACATTCCTTGCAATGTGGTTTTGATGCTGTGCAGGCCTCCTCGAGGGTGGCTGCCACTGGTTCTGTTCTTCGTAGGCATGCCTGGTTGAGAGATCAGAATTTAGCTGAGCATGTTAAAACAAGGATTTTGGATGCTCCTTTGCAGTCTGATGTGTTGTTTGGTTCGCCTGTGGAAGCAGTCTTAAAGAAAATGGAGGACAAGGCTAAGTCTATGCAAACTGTTAAGGATTTTTTGCAGGTGCAGCCTCCGAAGTTTAGTAGAAATTGGCCTACTAAGGGATGGACTTATCCTGCTTATGATTCCCAGTCTAGGGGTAGGTCTAGACGTGGTAGGGGCAGAGCTCAAGGTTCTTTTAGGCCTAGGACAGGGAGTTCCCCTGCTCAGACTTCTGGTGAGGGCAGGGGTCAGTCCTTTCGTAAGCAGACCCAATGACCTGCCTTTTCAGCTGCCAGTACATTCTCGCCTGGCAGCACCTTTGGGAGGAAGGCTGTCTCTTTTCAAAGAAAATTGGGATTTAATTACCCAAGACAGATGGGTTCTGGATATCATTCACCACGGTTACAGGTTTTATTTCCATACCATGCCTCCTTTCAAAGGCATGCCAGACATTCCTCCTCTACAAAGACAAGAGGCTCACAAGCAAATTTCTCTGTTGCTCCACATAGGGGCCATTCAGCCAGTTCCTGTGCCAGAAAGGGGCCTAGGATTTTATTCTCGCCTGTTCCTAGTACCGAAGAAGGGGAACACGTGGAGGCCAATTTTGGATTTATCTATCCTCAACACTTATCTGGACATTCCCAAGTTCAAAATGTTGACGTTACAACAGCTTTTACCTCTGCTGGGCAAGGATCACTGGATGGTAACTTTAGATCTCAAGGAAGCTTACCTTCATGTGCCTATAAGACTAAGTTGCAGGAAGTATCTGTGTTTTCGAGCTGGAAATTCTCATTATCAGTTCTCTGCATTGCCCTTTGGCTTATCCACTGCGCCCAGAGTATTCACAAAGGTTCTGGCTCCAGTGATAGCTTACTTCAGGCTAAAAGGAATTCAAATCTATCCTTACTTGGACGACTGCCTGATTCTAGCTCAAGAAAAAGAAGACCTTCTACAGCATTTGGATTATGTCATAGCAGTGCTAAGATGCCTAGGGTATTCTGTGAACGAAATAAAGTCCAGTCTAGTACCCTCTCAAGACATGTGCTTTCTGGGTGTGAGACTGAATACAGCAGCCCAGATGGCCTTTTTAACCCCGGACAAACAAAAGACTCTTTCCAGTTACTTCCATCAACTATCTCTTCAGTCCGGGCTGACTGCAAGGACAGTCCTTCAAGCCTTAGGGTTCATGGCATCTTGTACTCTGGTGCTTCCCAATGCCAAACTGCATATGAGGAAGCTGCAATGGTATCTCAAAAATGTATGGACACAGCACTGCCAGGATTTGGACACTGTCATTCAAATAATACCTTGCATTCAAAAGGAATTTCTGTGGTGGGCTCAGGAATGTCACCTAAACAAGGGACTCTCTGTGACCCGGCCAGAGGCGAGTCAGATTCTAACGACAGATGCCTCAGACATTGCTTGGGGAGCTCATCTAAATGGAAAGTGGATACAAGACAAGTGGCCTGCCAGACTACAGCATCTACATATCAACATGAAAGAGATGTTAGCAGTCCAGTTTGCATTAATGGCTTTCAAGGAGTTACTTCTTCCAGGGCAGGTGTTGATTCTAACAGACAACACAACTGTCATGTGGTACATCAACAAACAAGGGAGAACACATTCTTACCCATTGTGCAGGCAAGCAATGATTTTATGGGAGACTGCGCTCAGCTTGCAACTAACTCTTCAGGCAAGGTTTCTGCCGGGAGCACAGAACTCCTTAGCAGATGTGTTAAGCAGACAAATCATGGATCCCCACGAGTGGAAACTGGATCTTCATGTATTTCAAAAATTGACAGTGTCATGGGGAACTCCAGACATAGATCTGTTCGCTTCTCCAGTAAACCACCAGCTGCCAAAGTTTTGCACAAAGAGGTTTCATCACACAGCTTGGAAAGTGGATGCTCTTTCTTTCAGTTGGAAAAATCTTCATGTGTATGCTTTTCCACCTCTGCCTCTTCTCCCAAAGGTGCTTCTAAAGGTCAGACAAGACAAGCCAAGGATGATTTTAATAGCTCCAGATTGGCCTCGCAGCACTGGTACCCATTACTGAGGAGTCTGGTAAGGAAGCCTCCATGGCCTTTACCCTTGATTCCACACCTGTTGTCTCAGAGGGACGGTCACCTGCTCAATGTCAAGCTTCAATCTCTTCATCTAACAGCCTGGCATATTCTGTTTTGAAAGACAGCAGGTCTCAACTTCCTCAACAAGTTTTAAATGTGATTATGGAAGCCAGAAGACCTAGTACAAGGAAAGTGTACGCAGAAAAATGGAAGAGATTTTTATTTTGGAGTGCAGCAAACAATTTGGAGATTTCTGAGCCTAATTTGAGTGTGGCTCTTCAATATCTTACTGAGTTATTGGACAAAGGTTTGTCTTTCTCTTCCATTAAGATTCATGCTGCAGCAATTTCAGCTCACTATGATTGTGACCCACCATTGTTTTCGCATCCTTTGTTCAAGCAATTTCTTAGAGGGGCAAAGAATATAAGACCCCACGTAGAGCTCCTACTCCTGCTTGGGATCTCAATTTTGTGTTGGAGAAACTTACTCTACAACCTTTTGAGCCTGCGGCTACTGCTGAATTGAAATATTTGTCATGGAAGACTGCTTTTTTGTTGGCCATTACTTCTGCAAGAAGGGTTTCTGAGTTGCAGGCCCTTATGGCGGTAGAGCCTTTTTTGATTTTCCATAAGGATAGGGTATCATTACGTACTAATCCTTCCTTTATGCCTAAGGTGGTTTCTAGTGTGGCTTTAAACCAAACTATTCATTTGCCTACTTTTTATGCAGATCCCCAAAATAAAGGGGAAAAGATTTTGCACTCTTTAGATGTACACAGGCAATTGCGTTATTATTTGAGCAGGACTAAGGATTTTAGGCAGTCTCAGCAGTTGTTTGTTTCTTTTGCTTTGGGTTCGCAAGGCAAGCCTGTGTCAAAACAAACTATTTCTAGGTGGATTGGGTTTTGCATTGCATTTTGTTATTCCCATCATGGCAAGGAGATTACAGCTGGAATTAGGCCTCATTCCACTAGGGCTACTGCCACTTCTACAGCATTTCTAAGGGGGGTGGCCACTAAGGATATTTTGGAGGCAGCTACTTGGAGTTCAGTGCATACTTTCTCTAAGCATTATCACCTTCCTCTCTACTCTAAGTCTAGGGCTGGTTTTGCCACAGCTATTTTGCAAGGCATGTTGTCAGTTCCTGCTTCCTTATGATTTGCCAGCCTCCCTTACCTCTGCTTTGGGATTCTACCCAATAGTTAGGACTGCAGCAATGTGGAATGAAGAACATAGTACAGTTTTGTACCTACCATAAATGTAGATGTTCGAGGATCCACATTGCTGCAGTCCAATTTACCTCCTCCTTGACCTCTGTGTTTAAGGGTGGTTGTGTAGGTGAGGTTATATTCTGGTAATTTTGTATATATTGTACATATTTTTGGTGCAGGTATGTTTGGAATTTTTGGTTTTGGCCTTAGCTTTTCAGGGTCTTCTGACATCTGGGGCAAGAAAAGACTGAGGATATGACGTCGGTCATGCGCATTAGTACCCTGACGTACTGACGTCAGTCTAATGCGCCCTGACCGACGTCAGCCATATACTTTGGTATTCGGGCCGACTGGACAGCGGACTACCCAATAGTTAGGACTGCAGCAATGTGGATCCTCGAACATCTACATTTATGGTAGGTACAAAACTGTACTTTCTCTGAAGGGCTCCCATGCAGAATACTGAAGTTTCAGAATGTGGAGCAACATATGGTTGAGACCACATGATCGACAACAAAATGAACTGTTTGTACTGAGATCTTGGTACAGTGGAAAAATTGGGAAATTTGTCATTCTTCCCACTGTAGTGTAAGTGTATTGTCAGAATTGGTATATGTGTGTGTGTGTGTGTGTGTGTGTGTGTGTGTGTGTGTGTGTGTATATATATATATATATATATATATATATATATATATATATATATATAGATATATATATATATATGGGTTCACTATAGAATCCCAAAATACTGAAATTCCGAATTTCAGTATTTCGAAATTCTATAGCCGAAAGCTTGAAATACCGAAACTCCATAACCGCAAAATTTAAAACCGCGAACCTACAGTGCAAATACACCACACACAATCTCCCCCCACAAGCAAACAAACAATCCTACAATACAGACAAGCAGGGGGCCAAGTCCCCCTGCACCCCGCATGTGGGCAGTTGCACACCCCACCCCCATACTTATATATACTAACTCCAATATCGCACAATCACACACACAGACATTTCACAGCCCCTTGCACACACACATCACAGCCAAAACACACACTAACATACACTAAAGCCCCTAACCAACACTAAAGCCCCTAACCAACACACTCATACGTACATACCTACCCTTACACCTATGCATTCACACACCACAACACCCCCCTACTTATATATACTAACTCTCTGAGATTGCACAATCACACACACAAAGGTAACTCACACACACACATTTCAGAACCCCTTGCACACACACATCACAGCCAAAACACACATTAACATACACAAAAGCACCTAACCAACACACACATACGTGCTTACCTACACTTACACCTCTGCATTCACACACCGCAACACCAGAAGATCCAAACTTCGTTAATTTGAATTTCACGCTTCTGGTGTTTCGGAATTACAAGGCTTCGGTATTATAATTTTGAAATATTAAATGTAGGAATTTCAGTATTTTGAAATTATAAAGGGAACCCACACACATATATATATATATATATATATATATATATATATATATATATATATATAATGTATATATATATATATATACTGCGGTGATGGTGCTGCGGTAGCTTTGTCGCCTCACAGTAAGACATTGTCCTGTTCGATTCTCAGCTAGAGCGTCTTCTGTGGGGAGACATGCGGGAATGGGCGTACCTTCGTTGAAGGTTGTGCGTCAGGGCTGGCAACTCGGCACGTAAAAATCCACTGCCAATCATTAGCGGACCGGAGTTCCGCTGTGGCGACCCCCAACCGGGAAAAGCCGAAAGACACAACAACAAATATTTATATATATATATATATATATATATATGTACACATACACAAATAACAGAGGATATGGGTGTGCAGTGGGTGCTTTCCCCCTACATTTTTGAGATTTTTTTTTTAACATTCCCATACTCTGCACTTCTTCAGAACTTCTTGTAAGCACTAAATAAGCTACAAATTATTACAGCACTAAACCTTCCTCATTACCTGGAGGAAAACAGTTTTTGCACTTACTTTCCTCACTTGCTTAGAGAAAAACAGCTCTTGTACTCACTTTCCTCACTTGTCTAAAGAAAAATAGCTTTTTATTCAGGCATGTCCAAGGGTCAGGTCCCAGTGTTCTCTCCTGTCTATCTGGGCATCTTGGGGCAATGTAGTAATTGCCTCATGTACACAGACAATCCTCTCTTCCTACCACCCAGCACTACAACCTGTGAGAGATGCACTTATCTAACCAAACTGGAGGTAAAGCTCTCTCAAACCAAGACTGAACTTGACAGTCAAAAGGAGAAGGTAAACACTTGCACCACACCACATTCATCACATAGTCCCACTAAACCTACAGCTCCAAAATCCACACATAGAAACACAAAAACATTCACGGAGACTCTCAGTAATAATATGCTCAAGCAACAGAGACCTCCAAAGCAAAAAGGCAAGCAACCTCCACCTCCCAACACAACCCAAATGACAAATAGCCCATGGACTCAGTGTGCCACTCAACCACAGTCCATAAGGCAAAACAATGTACCCAACATGCTAGTCATAGGTAACTCTGTAGTCAGGCACACTGATGTCCCACTCACCAGGCTAAACAAGGAGAAGGTTACTGTCAGCTGCTTGTCGGGTGCCAGGATCCGCCACATAAGCCACGCAGTTAGGTCACTCCACAACAAGTACAAATATGACTCTGTCGTTGTCCATGCTGGTGTGAATGACCTGAAAAGTCTACCTGGACTACATGAAAAGAGACTTGGAAGAGCACTGATCTTGTAGCCCAGGCAGGTATGACCCTAGCCCTGAGTGGCATCCTGCTATCGCCCAGAATGATACCCCAGTACAAGGACAAAATGATTGACTTCAACAATTGGCTAAGCTTCTGGTGTCATTCTAAGGGGATCTGGCTAAGCTTCTGGTGTCATTCTAAGGGGATCCAGTAATCTTGTCTGCCTGGGACGACATGGTCGACAGACCACGATGCTTTGCCAGAGATGGCCTGTGTGACGCCCGTGCCCTGGCCCAGCAATCAAGGAGCCTCAGTCCTCACCACTAACACCAGAGAGGGTGTCTCATATATGAGGAAAGAATAACAAATACACACAGTAAAGTGCAATTTCCCTTAAGAGCACACAGAGATTACAGTCAGTCCGGGGCTGGTTGCTCCCTAGGTCCCCAATAAGACTCCCCACTGGCACAGGTATAGGGCCCAGATCTCAGCTTAGTGGGCAAGCTAAAACCTCTAGCACCCTCTCTGTCCAATCAGTGCTTTGTGTCCCTGCCAAAGTAGCTGACACACACACACACACACACACACACACACACACACACACACACATTCACTTTGAGAAGTGTTTATACAACCACACAGACACTTGTGGGGAAGGCTGGCACAGGTTCTCCAGCTGTGCCCCTTTATTCCAGACTATATGGTAGTATCAGCTGCCACCACCCACTAATATTTATCAGCTACTCAAAGGCCCTTAAAAGGATGTCCAATTATTACTGTGCAATATTATTAGACAATTGGTAGTTGTGACTAAAGTCAAGGCTTATTAGAATGACTTGGTACAGGATCAATATAAGCATGCAATGTACTCTTAGAGCTTAACTTATCTCTACACAAAACAACCACAGTTGAAAGGGTTTAAAAATATTTAATAATAAATAATTAAAAACATAAGACAATACTTTCTACTACACAGTGCTAGTGAAGAGTTCAGAGATCACACAGAAATACTTAAAATAATTCAGTAGTATAGTTCTGACATCACAGAAACACACTTAGTCTAATCTTTCTAGTTCCTAGCTATTTCTAAAAGAAAACACAAGTCTAAGATAACTTCCATATGAGCAAGACAGGGCTGTGAGTTGGATGATCAAGACAAAAATGCTTAATGCCTTCTGATTCTCTCTGTTTAAGTTGCTATTGCAGTCCTGATTCCCATTACATCATTTTTTACACTTTCCTGGTGTTCCCAGACTGACAGAAACTGCATTTACATTCTTTTACACCTAGGCAGAAACCAAAGCAATAAAGGACATTCCATATGTAAATTCTGGTCATTAATTTTAGCCTTAAAACAACAGGCAGGAAGCCTTCATCTAGCCCGGCCGGAGCCAAATTGTAAACATCAAAGACAGTCATGAAATAATTTCACTTTCAAAGGACAGACAAGAAATGCTTGACTTAGCTTTCTTTACAGCAGAGGGCAATGTTGCTACATTGTTTTGAGTTCAACATTTCACAGCATATTCTTTCATTTAAGAAAATAAGCAAGTAATTCAACATTCATATTTACAAATGACATAATTATGTATAAAATCCTATCTGGCTAGGCTGGCAGCCTTCACAGCCTGCATCTGTCACCCCTGGGATTCCAGATACTGGCTAAGGTTCTTGCCGCCCCTACAGCGACTTTATTAGGCAAGGTTCAAATGATAAATTCATCATGGTAACAGGAACAGGCAAGCAAAAACTGAGGGTAATGCTACTCGATGCTAGAAGTCTAAATCTCAAAATGCACTCCATCGAGGCACTCCTTAAAATGGAGAACATCGATATCTGTGCAGTGACTGAGACCAGATATATGAGGTCTGCATTACCAGGCTATAACTCATACCACACTTTTCGGCCATCTAACCTGGACTGGAACACCAAAGGTGGAGGTGTGTCTATATTCATTAAGGATATTCACACCTCCAGGCTAGTTGCTCAGTATAATGCATCCGAGGTTATCCAAGTGCAACTAACTCTGGGCAAAACTGAAATCCAAATTGTAGCTTGCTACAGATCCCCCACCATGCCCCAGGATTCCCACTCCTCTTTTTTTTATATACTGGAAAATATTAGGGTTCAACCAAACACCCTAATAATGGGTGATTTCAACTACCCCACCATTAACTCGGAAAACTACTCCTGTACCAACTCCTTTGCTCAACGCATTCTGGAATTCATAACTTCCAATGCCCTGGATCAACTTATCCACACCCCCACCAGGGGCAACAATATCCTAGATCTAGTCATTACTAACATGAGTGACCGGTGTTCCACACCTGAAGTCAACACCTCATTGGTCAGATCCAACCATAAGCTAATCACCCTAGATATCCACATCTCACCCCACCCCCCATTAAGGAAACCATGGTAAAAAATTTCTCCAAAGCCAACTTCATGCTTCTTAAGACCGAAGTGGTGAACTTCATGTCACCCATGCAGATGGACGTTACAGTTACGACTGCTGAATCCTACACAAATGCATTCTATAAGCACTTACATGAGTGCATAGATCGTGCTATCCCAAACAGAACCAAGATGCTATACTCCAAATAAAGGAAGCCAATATGGTGGTCCCCTACCATAAACAAACTCTACAACAGAAGGAAGAAACTGTTGCAAAAGAGAGTAAAATCTCATGAGTGGAGGAGCTCCCTGGTCAGCCTCAGTAAGAAGCTGAGATCCCTTATAAAGTCCTACAAAGCTAGCTACAAAAACAAAATCACCACTGATTCTAGGGACAACCACAAAGCATTCTATAGCTATGTCAGGAATCTCACTGGCAACACCCAGATCTGCTCTGAGTTACAGCACAATGGCATGAAAATTACAGAACCAACTGATATTGCCAACATCCTGGCAGATACGTTCAGTGCTAACTTTACCCCCCTCTCACCCCCTAAAGGGCCCATATCCTGTAATCACAACTACACAGGTAAAAGCTGCACTCTCTAAAGCCAAAAACACAGCAGGCTGCATTTTACACGACCTTTACAATGAAATGGCTCCCCACCTAATCACCATGTTCAATCATAGCCTCATGTCAGGCTTTGTGCCCACTGAATGGTGCACAGCAACAGTTATCCCACTCCACAAAGGGGGAGCCACCACTCATCCCGGGAACTATCGCCCTATTAGCCTGACGAGTCTGGTCTGTAAGGCCATAGAACATATCATCATGGAACATATAAACAAAGACATTGGTAACCTCCAAACTCTGGACCCCACCCAATTTGGGTTTGTGAAAGGCAGATCATGCCTCCTGAACCTGATCAACTTCTATGAGGCAGTCACCAAAGTCGTAGATGAGGTTAAGGTGGCTCACACAGACTATCTTGACTTCGCCAAGGCTTTCGACACCATCCCCCATTATGGAATTATAGCTTAACTCAATAAACTAGGTACAGATCCCTACATCACAAGATGGGTTGCCAACTGGCTCACTGACAGAACCCACCCTGTAAAAGTTGCAGACTCCAAATCTGACTTCAAACCAGTGACAAGTGGAGTACCACAGTGTGTAGTCCTGGGACCTCTCCTGTTTGGTATCTACTTCTCTGAAGTACAGGCTAACACAGAAGGCCTTTGGCTAATGAAGTTCACAGATGACTGCAAACTAGGAGCCATAGTAGAGTCCCCAAATAATGTGGACATCCTACAGAAGGGGCTCACTGAGACAGATGCCTGGTGTCAGAGCCATGGCCTCAAGCTCAATGCCAAAAAGTGCATCGTTATCCCCTTTGGTAAAAACTCTGTACCCATGAACTACCACATAGACAGCAGTCTACTTAATGCCAAATGTGTGATAAGAGATCTTGGGACCCAGGTGGACAGTAGTCTCTCCTTTGATAATCACATTGCCACAGTAGTCAGGAAATCCTTCTATGTGGCACACCTCATCACAAAAGGGTTCCCATCCAGGAAAAAAGAGGTCATTGTTCCCCTGTACTCGACACTCATTAGACCCATTATAGAGTGCAATGCCCCTTTTGGAATGTACCTCACAAGACATCTGCAGCAGCTGGAAAGGCCACAGAAGTACCTCAGAAAGAGGATTACTGGCCTCAAACAGATGCCCTACACTGACTGTCTCAAAAAACTCCAGCTTTATTCCATAGCAAATTGCCTACTCTGAGGTCATCTCTGCCTAACATATAAAGCTATGTCAAACACAGAGCTCTTGGACATGCTACACCTAAAGAAATCCCAATCCCTCCGAGCTACACACTCTAGGGACCTAAACCTTGTCACCACAATAAACAGGACATGCTGGAGAGATAGATTCCTGTCCCAGAGACTTCCCATACTCTGGAACAAGCTACTCATCTATGTCAAGCAAAGTTCCTCATTAACACTCTTCAAGAAAAATTTTGATGAGTGGATGAGAAATAGGAAATACACCTCGCGGATCACTTCTGTGGCTCTGATCGACAGGGGCACAGGAAAATAACTTTCTTAGGTGGCGTAAGCCAGGGAACCTTGTTGGCTAGGCTTACTTAGGCCCTTGGGCCGATAGCCTAGTACCTACCTATGAACCATAACATCAGTCATATGAGTTTGACCATATGCAGTTCGTTGTTACTGAAAGTCACATTATCTTATCCATCTGCAAGGTACTTTGTGAGCCCATGTGATCTCTGCATGATAGGGGCATCCTTCTCTAACCACATACTAATCCAGTATTTCTTTCTCAGTCAGAATCAGAGAGGGCAACTTAACCCTGAAAACCCACCATTATCATTGTCTTTTCTTCAGTGGCTCATGATACCATAAGGAGCCATTGTTGTTGGCAGCATGTCCATGTTGCTGATAAGTAGGAATATAAATCACTTTAGGTTGCTTTGTTCTCTAAACTGAGTGCAGTTATATTTAAGTCTTAATTTAAGAAGAATGCCAGTGTGACTCAGTCGGCTTTTTGAATTGTACTGAAATCTAATGCACTCAGTAGCATTCCTGTGACCATGCTTAGTATCTACTTAATATTGCTGTGGTTCGCTGGGTTTCATAAACTGAAAAAGTACCGTGTGGATATACACTGAGAGTAAGGGCCATGTGCTGATCTTATAACAGTCATGCTTCAGGCTGTAGGTTTATGATAAAACTGTTATCATTACAGGAGTCAAATAATGCCAGATATACAATTTGACTTGTGTATATATATATATATATATATATATATATATATATATATATATACATATACATATACATACACACACACACACACACATATATATATATATATATATCTACATGCACATACATATGCCTGCTGACAGTTATGATCGAATGACCCAGAAAATGTCCACAGAGAATCATGCATACCTCATTGCATAAAAAATGAAAACTTAAAATTAAAGTAAAAAGTTTTTGCAGGGGGGCATGTCCCCCTCCAGCCCCCACACCCCCTGCTAATTAAATATATGTACTCCTCCAAGATTGCAGAATATCTGGAAAAGGGCATATTCTACTACCCTACATATTGTGCAGTCTCACACACCTGTTGACCATCTATTTCGTTTCCGTATATAAATATATACTGCAAGGGTATGGGGATCACTTCCTCCTATATCAGGAGTAGAGGGAATAAAACCCACCTACAGAAGCAATTAAAAAGTGTATAGGTGTAATAGCAAGTGCTGGAGTTCAGCGTTACTTGCAGAAGTGGTACTTTAATTTTCAAAGAATAAGGGCTCTCAGCATCGTGTCCCACACTTATTGATATTTTATTTATTCATTAATTTATTGACATTTGATTACCCAGTAAATCCAGTTGGGTAGAAGTCCATTTTCATCAGAGGCCCGGGGAGAAAAGCTCCAAATTATTGCAAAATAATTTTATAATCTTCAAAAATAAAAATATCTGCAGTTTAAATAGTTGTAATAAATTAGCCATAATAAAAAAAAACACTGGTTAAGAATCGATACAAGGTGTATGACAATCCTTTAATATTTTGAGAAATTTTAGACAGTCTGTAGAGAAATTAAAAGTAAGTTAGTGTAATACAAATAGGAATTCCAATATGAAGTGAGGGGAAAAACAAGCTTATGGTATATTTATAGAGAAAGTCAGATTAGAGAATTAGATAGCAGTAAGTAAGTAAGTTTAGAAAAACACAACAGAAGGTTAGGAAGTACCAAGGAGGTATAAGGAATGAAAAGGTATTGGTGCACATTTAGGGATATAGGTTGTCCAGGTTTTGAGCAAGAACAGAGCCAGATTTTAGCTAAGAAGTCTTTCAGAGTGTTTTTGAAAGATGGGAGGAAGGGTATACACCTGATGGACACAGGTAAGGAGTTCCAGGTCTTAGCTACCTTGTATGAGTATAGACCGTGCCCAGCAGATTTGCTAGGTTTATAGACAGCTGTTTTTAGTCACTGGATCGCAATGACCGACTGAGAACTTAGTAGTGTTGAATGTTTTAGTGCTGGACAGGCAGATGGATGCTTGATAATTTTATAGGTGGTAAGAGGTTGTGTAAATGTTAGTTGATGTCGCAGTTCTAACCAATTTAGGCTTTTCGTTGCTATACAGTGGTGGGTTCTGAAAGGGGTATCTGCTGCAAATTTAGCAACTTTGTAGTAGCATTGTTGAAGTTTCAATTTTTGTGAAGCCTGGAGGTTCGTGAGGATGAGAGAACCATAATGAAGAGTGGGGAGGAGATAAACAGTGACAAGTGTAGTTTTAGTTGCATTAGTAAGAAAGTTTTTGGCTCTGTAAATCATGCTCTGGTTTTTGATTAGTTTTTCAATTTTGTATATGCAGGTTGAATGTAAGATTATCATCCAGTATCAGTCCTAATAATTTGCTATGAGACGTGACTTCAGTGGTTGTATCATCAAGACAGAGGACTTTAAATTTAAAATAATTTTTTTCTTGCGAGAGGGATTTACTTCTAACAAGATGCCAACCCTGACATTACTGTCATGGTATTTGGAGGACAATGCTTACTTGAATGCATTGATAATGAGTCCTCTGACTTCCCGTAACTGCAAGCATGGCTAGCACTAGTAGACTTTATGAAAACCTTTCATGCTTATTTCTGGAATCTAGTTTTAAAGAATGCATTGATAATGAGCCCTCTGACTTCCCGTAACTGCAAGCATGGCTAGCACTAGTAGGCTTTATGAAAACCTCTCATGCTTATGAAAACCTCTCATGCTTATTTCTGGAATCTAGTTTTAAAGCTTTACAAATGTAGCTGGAAATTGTATCAGCCCATTGGATTGTCAAGTTATTTGTCCATTGTTTGCTTACAAATTGACAAGGAAATGCATGCCCACAAAGACAAAATCGTAATGTTTTAGAGATGGTCTAAGGCTACAAAAGCAAATTAAAATCATTTAGTACTTCACTGCACAGATCATAGCAGAAAATCATGAAGAAATAAAGTTTATGTTCAAACAGTAAAACCCAGATTGCAATGAACATAGTACAGAAGATGTTGGAACACAGTATGCTACCACCGCAATTTAAATGTAGCCTTCCATCCAAATTTCATTAGTAAATGCTTCAGAACTGTGACGGTCCAGATCCTGATTCAGAAAATATTGGGTAGACCCAGTGTGAGGCCTAAACAGGTTTCCACTTCATACCTATAAAATTAATCTATAATGAGACAAGAATACATTGTAGAAATTCATAGAGGATTTGAGAAAGGTCAACACTTTCACAATAATAAATTACAGGTAAACTTTGGGTCAGATAAGTGAAGGATTTTACGAAGTGACACAGGCTAGTATGATAAGGTAGTCACCAAAAAAAAGTCTTAGGATATATGATAAATGTAGAAAGGAACTAGCTGCAATATAAGAAACGCACACAATCATAGTATATGGAAAGATATGCGTAAACAGCAGAAATATGGACTTCCAGATAAAATCAGAACAAGCTTCAGTACTTTTAAGCCCTTGTAAATGTAGAGAGATCAGAATAATGAAACAGAAAAAGTGAAAGGCAGCGAGAAGTCAAGTTAAAAGTGGGAACTATTGCAATGAGATGACAGTATCCCAAAATATAGAAAAAGATCAATGACCACTGCATCATTTAGTGACCATCCCTTACCATTTACTGTTAAAGGAATATCAGACTACTCACAGCCACACCCATTCTAACAAGGTATAAGTATTTTTAAAAACTTCAATAGTGATCTCTTCAAACATCTGATCATTAACATGGATTGGAGTATTTTCCATAATCTGTGTAGCACATCGAAGCTGCACCACAACTGAACACCATTATTATTATGATTTTCATTCCTATCACTCTACCCTCTCCTTTAATAACAGAAGAGCATAAATATTTTGGGCAGTATTCACAAAAGTCATACCCTGTGGAGTGCCATTCAGACACATTGCACAATAGGAAAGGACCAGTGAGCAGTGCTGCTCCATTGTCCACCAGTGGTACCCCAAGCACCAATTATGTATGTAAACTAACCTGATCATGCACAATTCATAAATGACACAACACTGTTTTAGATCCTGGTCCCAGCAGTGTAAATTACAGTAGTCTCTCAATGTACAGATAGTTTGTTGTGCCATTTGTGGACAGAGTAATCCCACTCTCTTGTTAGTATCTTGCTCTGCAGACAGTGCTAAGTAACACAGTGGTGCTGTAAGACCTCAACCCCCAGCACCTCAATTACATAGCAGAAAATTTATCACAAGCAGTTGTTCTAGCGAGCACACTTTCACACATTATCTTGACCCACCCCTACACTGCAATGTTAGTGAGTTCATATACCACCAGATCTCTTCATTATAGTATTGTGGTAACAAACCTAAATCTGCTGCCATGCCAAGTGACTGTAATGCCTACAAATCACAGGCAGGCATGAGGATAGACCACAGAGCAGTGGTATAAGGTAGCACATGGGGGTGAATGACTGTAATGCCTTTGCAAATCACAAGCAGACATGAGGATAGTCCACAGAGCAGTGGTGTAAGGTAGCATGTGTGGGTGAATGACTATAATGCCTTTACAAATCACAGGTAGGCATGAGGATAGACCACAGAACAATGGTGTAAGGTAGCACACAGGGGTTGAGTATACTTTACCAAGTTGCTAGGCATACTATGCATGTACAGGCTGCCTTGTGTCATGATACAAAGTGCCAATTTCCATCCCAAGAACAGGAAACACCCAGTGCACATTGGTGTCCATGGACTAGATGTGTACACCACTGGAGAATCGTGGTTGTCTCCACTGGCTTAGAGAACACAGTGTGCTAGATGTTGTTACACATCTGTGAACTATGTTCATGAACAGTAGTGCTCATGACTAGACCAGATATGTGGATGCAACATACAAAAGACAATCCTAATGCATCCTACAGTTTTCTAATGCATTTATAAATGAAAAAAGGGTTAAAGACATCAAACTTTTTTTTCTCTAGACTCACAAGTTAAATGCAAGTCTAAAAACAGTTTTGAAAGAAAATGTCATTATTGCTAACCCCTAGGGTGCAAATCCAGAATTTCCTCTTTATCTTGCAACACTCCCACTAGCATAGCTAATTATTTTAAATATTACCTAATGAATGCCATCCCATCTTGTACTGTCTTAGATTTCAGATCATCGTCTGATTAAAAAGCAGATTGGAGCTTCAAGTTGCAAACAATAAGGGAGTATGATGCTAAGAAAGCTTATCTCACAATCAAGTTACAAGTACTCCAACTGCAAAAAGAATATCAATAATGTGACCTCTACAAACTATGCCCTAGTTCATCCTGCCAATGCTCCCATACAATGGAGATTCAAAGACCAAACATTAGCTGATTTGTTCTACTACTAGTAGACAAAGGTGAACACAATGCTAACATCTCCAGTTTTCACCATATTTGTATACTCTGTCCACTTGATAAAGTTATATAGAAGGTGGTCCCTAGAAAAATACTTCATAACATTGATAATAAGCGTTTGGTTTCAGACTGTTGTACTGTAGTCATGACTTTTAGGTTTAATCATGCCACACAAACTTTTCTTATTCTACCTGAATGATTCCATTCACTGTAAGTTTAAAAAGAGAAAAGTGGATGATGCAATCATTTTAGATGTCTGAAAGGACTTTGATATATCACACACTCTTTTTGAGAAGACTGGAACATTTAGGTATAGAACTGTTAAGTCTGAACTGTAAGCCATCTATCTCCATACCTGTCATCAAAAGGTAAAATGGGAAGAGTTACATTCCAAACCATCCGCAGTGCAGTCAAGTATTCCACAATTATCTGTACGAGTCCCATAACTTTTTTGTATTATTCAACAGAATGTGGAACCTTCATGAGTAATTTAAGCGGTGGGAGGTTGGCATAATGGTTAAGGTGTTTACCTTACATACAGAAGGTGCAGGGTTTGATTCTCACATGGGGTAATTGGCTAGGCTTAAAGTAGCCCAAAAGGGAAGTTAGCCTAGTACTAACCTATGAACACTATGCCAGAGGTATTACTGTTATCAATACAAGGATTGATCAAAAAGCTGTAGCTAGCTTTCAGTAGTATCCAGCCCTAGTTACATTCTTTATGAGTCCTGTTGAATACAACCAAAACCAAATGCACATTATTTTCAGGAGCAAAGATGAGATGTTCACCATCTACATATTTCATATAATAGTTAGCCACAAAATTATGCATGAAAATCCAAGCTTAATAAAATACCAGTCTATATTTTAAGACAAACGAACTACCTTTATACAATATATCTTGACATCAGTAAGAAACACAAATAAGGTTCATGGTACACTGTACAAAATCAGGTTTTGTCTCATAGATTTATTAATGTATTTGTTAATTTACTTATTCTTATTTGTTTGGTAACCAGGTGGGTAGATCGGCCACATTTTGCAAACAATGCTTAGAGTAAAATTTAGGCAAGAACTCATAGTCATTTTTACTATGCAAGCTTACCTTGCATGGCCTTGCATAACATTTAAGTGAATTCATAAAAGTTTGCAGCACTGAGGTGCAGTGATTCACAAGTGAACAGCACAAGGATTGCTATGTATTTCCAAGCCACATAAATGTGCAGCAGTTTGTGGGTGTGGCCTTTGTAAATTAGGGCCCTATATGTCATGGATAAGACCCTTTTGAATCATGGCACCAGCCTTAAAGGCAGAGTACAGTAATTCATGTTACAAATAGCATGGTTACAAGAAGCAGTAGTGATGCATGTTACAAAACTAAGCAACTGCACACTACAGGTAACAATAGCAATGCTAATACAGAGTGAGAAAGTTTAAAAGCACTAAAACAACACATTGTTTTTCCTTCAATATATAGTTTTAATACTTTTTCTAGAATCTAGTGTATATTCAACAAACAAGACTTTAAAACAAGAGGAGATAGTATCATAAAGAGTTCAAGTTAATAACTAATTTGCTCCTACAGTTTTTTTAAAGATCCCTTGTCCAGTTCTTTTATCTCTACTATATTCACTACTTCTAATACAGTTGGTTTAGACTTTGATTTCCATTTTCTAGAAACTGCTTTTTTGGCAGCCACCAAAATTAAACTCAGCATGGCCTTACTATGTATAGGCAACTCAAACCCTGTATCACAGCTCAAAAAAAATAATAATTTCCTTAGTTCCATCAGTTTGCTCAGCCAGTATTTCTGACAGAGTAGTCTACAGGGAATTTTAAAATTTGCCAACTCATTATACTCCCAAAAATATGTTCCCAGGTACCTCTTTTTTTCCCCATCACACATCCAACATTTGCAATCTGCCTGAGGAAAAATTCTTTGGAATCTGATTGGGGTATAAAAATACCTATGCAAACAATTCCAAGCAAAATTCCTAAATCTTCTAAACTTTGCTGCATATTTGGGAGCCATACATATATCCTCCCATTGATTCTTTCTGAATTGCTTATCCAAACTCTCTTCCCAGTCATTTCTAACTTCTTCTGATTGAATCCTGTCACTTTGCCTATACTCTATCAGTCCTTGATAGGGAAGGCAGTATCTAGTCTGCAGTCCAAATGTATTCTTGGTCTCTTTCCATTTTATTACCTCCCCTCTCTAATTACTTGCTCCCAGTGCCTCGGTGCCTTTGCCCGTTTTCACAAATAAATTCCGGACTCTCTTTCCTATTCTTTGTATCCCTAGTCGCAGTCATTCCTCTATCAGCAGGATCTCTTTCCTCCATTCCTGGGTTGACTTACTTCTTGGAATACTTTCTGCTAATTTTATGAATGTACTATTTTATATGGCTATCATTATTCTCTTTAAGGATTTGTATCCAAAATCCCAGTTTCTCTTTATTTCTTGAGCTTTGCCCTGTTTTATCATCATCCCTTTTCACTTTTAATTATATCTTTCTGCTTGTGCTATGCATATGAGCCTTAAATGTGTAGCTCTGAAATATTCCTTCAAATTACGTAATCCTAAACCACCATGTTCTATTGGATGGATCAACGGGCCACCACTTGACTCTTGCCCTCTTCCCCTCCCAAATAAAATCCTTCAACTCTTTATTAATTGGTGTCCACAACTTCTCATCTGGTTGATAAAAGTATGCCTGACCTGAAAAAAAAACTAGAGGGACTAAAAGCATTTTGACTGCTTGTTTTTTGCTATCCATATCTATAAAAAGAGCATCCAGTCTCTCATTTTTTGTATTATCTTTTGTTTAGTCTCTTCCCACATATCCTTAGCTGCCACAACAGAATTCTTTTTAACCCATACTCCTAAGTAGTTCCTTTTACTATGTCCGCATAAACAAGGATATTATTGAACCAATTCATGTGTGGGTACATAGTTTACAGCTACTGCCTTTGTTTTATCATCTTTAATTCTGTATCCCAAAAACCTTGAAACTGTCTCAGAATGTTCCACAACAGTGAAATGTCCTTTTCTGGTTTTATCAGGTACAAAATAATATCACCTGAAAAATAAAGCCAACTTTTCTTGGTTACCATACCAATTACATTCTTAAACTTCTGACTCCCTTGTTGTCTTTCCCACTGGTTCTAAATTTAATGCAAATTACAAAGGAGAAAGAGGACACCCCTGCCTGGTTCATCTGTTCAAACAGAATTTATCAGAGAGGAACCCCCACAACTTTAATTTTCATCTGCGATTACTCCTATATCCTCCTAATTAACCTTATTATTGTGTCAGGGAATGGAAATGCTTCCATTGCCCTACTCTTAAAATCCCAGCTCTCTGTCAAATGTTTTCTTTGATTCAAGACTTACCAACAACAGTGGTATTCTCTTACATCCTGCTTCCCTCTAGATCATCATTGTTCTGTTAAAGCTGTTAAATGTTTGCCTCCCCTCTACAAAACTGCATTGATCCATACAGAACAGCAAAGTCTATTTTGTCATAACCTGACTCACTAAAATCACCTTTAACAAATTGTCACATCCCCTATCTGACTACATTGGACATGTTTTTTTTAAACATTACCCACTTGTAAAAAGATTTAGTATTAAGAGATGCATTTTATAAGGCATTGTTTTGTGATGGGAAATAATTAAAGTGGGGCTGGACTAACCAGCAGTGTTTGCCTCTGATCTCAAACTAGTGAATACTCTTCTATGGGCAACACAATTATTGGTATCATCTTGCACATTAAACCTGCAACTATGTTAGTTAACAGCTATAACCTAATGCAGAATGGAGTGAACGCCATTCCCTTCTACAAAAAACTGTGCTGGCATTAATCTAGTATCATCATCAACCCCCCCTTTTAACAGTGTTCTACACAAGCTCAGGGTGTTATGTCAAGTGTTTTCATTTTATCTCAATTCAGTGCTACTCTCCTACATACATGAATGGTCAAGACTGGCTGTGTTTGGTCTTCTGTCACACAATTTGTCCATCTCTTTGCTGAATGCACTCATTTCCTCTTTCATACTTCTTCTCTGTCCTAAATTGTCTTCACCAGACTGTCTTCTGCTATGTGGGACGTGCCCTAGCCACCATAATCTGTTCTCTTTGATCTTCCCTGCAAATGGAGCTACTTGGGCTTCTGCTCTGATGTCCTCATGTCTTCATCTGCCTCACAGTGTGCATCCTACCACCCATCTCTGTCATATCGTCTCCATCACCTCAAGCTTCCTCACTGCCCAGGTTTCTATACCATACAGTAGTACTGGTCACACCACTGTTTTGCACACATTACATTTCAGCTTCTTTGGCATTTTTCTGTCCCACAATACCCCAACACTCTGTGCCAGTTGGCTACAGCCCCTCAGACTACTAGCTCTGACCTCATCATTCAGGCTTCCCTTCTTCTCAAACACCCCTCTCAGACAGTAGAAGCTGTTAATCTGTTCTACTACATTCCCTTCTACCTCAGTTTTTAGGATCTTCTGATTTACCTCATTTGCTGCCATTACAACTCTATCATATGTACTCAGTTTCATTACATGTATCTTCAGTTTTGCATTCTATTTCCCTATCATTTGCTGAAGTTTTTGTTCAGAGTGTGTGTATAATGCCACATCATCTGTATACTCCTTCCATCTCATTTTATGTCCTATGGATTAGTGAACAGGTTACTGCTAGCAGTCCTTATGAAGGGCGTCAGATGGTTGTAACACTCAGAATTAACCAAATGCAAGATTTAGTAATAGTCTCTTATGTTTTGCACATAAACAGCAATGTAGCACATAAAGTGCTGTAGTTGTGTTCTAAAACTGGAAAGAAGATAACTTTGTTTGGCACATTTCAGTGCTCTTAAACTCTAGTTTCATGCGTGAGTTGTAACAATGTCTGCCAGAACAAAGAGCACTTATGAAACTGCTATAAAAGCTGTAATGTACTTTGCAATGCCACAATTCTTTTCTCTGGCAGCATACAGTATAGAAGACGAAACACTCAATGTGGATGCTGTCTGTGAGGTGTGCAAAGTGTATCAAGTGTTCACCGCTGTAAAGCACTTCATTCTCCTACATTTTTTCTCTGCACTTCATAGGATATTGGAGCAGATAAAGTTCCATGCACTACAAAGTATAGTGTGAGAGTACTAAGCGAACTGTGGCTTTCAAAGCTGTAAAACATTTAGTGGTCCTACACTTTTTTGTGTCTGTAATGGCTAATACATGGATCAGGTAAAGGTAATGTACTACAAAGAACTTTGCATGTCTCCAATAATAACCGAGTAGTTAGGTGTTCTAAAAACAGATGTCAAAATTTACGTCAAGCAGAATGCAGTGCAGTTCTCAATGTGAATTTCTTGACATCCATTTCAAAAATATATAACAGCTTGGTTATGTTTGCAGACCCGATCAAAGTCCTCTAATAGTCTGTGGCCATTCTTCTGAATAAACTTAGGAGGTATCGATCATGTAGACAGTGGAAATCTATGGCAAGTATACTGTATGTGACAAAATACAGAACAATAAAATTAAAAAAAAATTCAAGACTATAGAAATTATTGTCAAAAATATATATGGCAAACTACAGTATAGCTCCCTTCTTCTCTAAGATAAATAATTGGTTCCAAAGCAAACTGTTACAATTATGTTATACCACTCGAATATAGACCCTACTACCAATTAGCAATAAGGTGTCTAACCAAAACATACATAAATAAAATAAAATATAATAAAATTGACCAAGTAATGAACAAATACTGTGCTCAGTTTTCTAATCTCATGTTGTATCTCACTGCTATATCTACTACCCCTAGTATACTTTTGAAGTAACACAAAGTAAGCGTGTATAGTTACTTCTTGTAATATAAGATGCTTACATTTCCTGCTGGATTTTATGTACTTATGACAGATTTGTATCAGGGGAGCTTTCCTTCACAGGCAGTAGCTGAAAACTGTCAGTGTCTAGCATCCTGCTAAACCAATTAACACCATTCTGAGTAAAGGCAAGGACAGCCTGGAAAACATGCTCTCTCTATATCCCTACTTGATACATTTGAATGGCTTAGTTAACCAGCAGGAAAGAACAAGGTTCTAATACAGACATGGTATCCAGAATCAGTTGTTAGGTGAGTAGAAGCAAGGAAGGATTAGCAGTCAGTCAGCACAGTTTGCACCTGGATATCTTAAAGTAAAAATTAGGGGCAACTGTAGTAATTCAAAGGACTATAACTGATGTGTTTGGAATGAGAAGGCTGTTAACTTTGATGACTTAATCAGCAATTGTGGTAAATTAGGTGGGGGAGGTACAGTGCCATAATTGTTAAGGTGATAAACTCACAGTCAAAAGGTACAGGGTTTCATTCTCACCTGTAAGGGAAATTGGCTGGGCTTAAAATGGCCGACAAGGGCAACTACCGTAGTACTTACCTATGGAACTATTAACCTATATTTTAAAGTAAGCTACTTCTCTGAAATATAGTGACCTTAACAGTTAGTATGCTGGTTGATGAGGACAAGGCTCTAGGAAGCAACGAATGATTCTGCAGTATTTTAATAAGACTGCATTTGGTATAGAGTTCTCAATGAAATGTGACTTATGTAACATTGATTTCTTGGAAGAGCAAGTATCACCCTTCAGCACAAACAGTTTTTATAGTTGGATATTCTTTAGATTCTAGGTGTTCAATGGAATTTTGTAAGTCACAGTAAACACAGTAACACTTACATTTGTAATATTTTGTAAGCAACTTACAATATCTGAGCAACCACTCAAGTTACACACATACTGTCAGCAGCATTTTATTCATCTAGCTGAGAGTTTACATATGAGGCGAAGCAGTCCAGTCTGTGTTACTTGGTTGTTCAGATATTTAGAAAAATGTGAAAATTATATCTATATAAATTAGTATCATAAAACCAACAGTTACTATGTCTTTATCTGCAATAGACAGAGGTCAAATATTAATGCAGTTGAGTTTGCCATTGTGTAAGCTTTAAGAATAAATCTTTTAAAACCTTGTACATAGCATGGTTTTAGAATTATTGATGCAAACATGAACAATCAATATATGATGCCTAGAGGCATCCCTAGAAGTTAACTGTAGATGCACCTGGAGGCGTCACTCAGATGTAGTCAGTTAACTTGACAAATCTGTGGAGTGACATAACAAAAGCAGTCATGACTAAACAGTGAACTGAATTTTTAAGACTTTGCTCAGAATGTACATAGGCAAACTGCTATTTCTGTTAAATGACGTTTGCCTCTTTTCACAGAAGACCAAAGAACATTGATCTTGTTGAGCATCTCAGATTCACACAGTATGAAAATGACAGCTGAAAGGATCAAGCCCATGACAAAACATGATGTTTATTAGCTTATAGCATTCACCCTGTGTGTTATATACTCAGATAACTGGGATAATGTAAAAGTAGTAGAACAGGCTGTGAATACATTGTTCCAAAGAAATGTACCTAAATGTGTTGTTGTTTAAATTAAGTGATATAGTTTGGAAATCTTACTAGTTAAGAAACTACGCAATATTACAGACCAAGGAAAAAGCTTTTAAATAGAAGCATACATTGACAAGTGCACATAAGTGAAGTGAAAGGACGGTTGCCTGCTCAAGAAGGCTTCAGTAAGGAGAGCTATTTTAGAATATCTGTCTCTACATATGCATTTTACTTGGGAATAAACTATGGTAGAAAAATGTCTTTTGTTGGGTTAACAGAGTATGAGATTGGGAGTGGAAATCAATATTTCACACAGAGGTAATGGAAGAGAGAAGTGAGTGAGGATCCAAAGTGAAGTGCATTCCCGAAACATTTGCCAGAATTTTTTTTTTTTTCCTTAGGGACTCGAGGAACAGAGTTTGGTCACTGTTTTGAAAAAGTTTTCTTCAGATTGAAAATAGAAATCCAAGTAAAATCTGAAGACACACAAGAATAGATCAAATTAAAAAAAATTGTGATAATCAAGTCTGTTCAAAAAAAAAAAGTTCAGTTTATGCTTCAAAATGTTCGGTAGATTGATGAGCAGGTTAATATCTCCAGATGCAGAGGGTTGAGGTATATGGCTGCAGTGAATTCAGGCTCGTGTAATGGATTAAAAGTCTATGAAATCCAGGTGGAACAGAGTCTGAATTTTGTTGTCAGCCATTGTCGTCAGTGCAGTATGACAAGGCCACTCACTGATTTTTTTTTCTTTAAAGTCCAGTCATTGAATTGACCATGAGTTAACTAGAACTCATTTCTCTCTGTCTGTTCTCACTCCTCTCCACAATGAATATTTTTTCAGACCTCCACCTCATAAGAGAATAAGTGTAGCCCTTATGAAAGCAAAGAGAACTGATATACTTATAAAATATTGTCAGTTTTGCACATGTGCTAGACAGAGCTACTGAGGTATCTATGCCATATGGAAAGTCATTAATGAGACTGCAAAAAAAAAGGTGTACATGTGTTCTTGGGGAAGTAAACCATTTTCTGAATTGATCTGCTCCTTTCATTTTAAAAAGAATCCAGGAACAGTATTTTTTCCAAATGACTGTACATTTTCATATGTACTGCAGCAGATTAATAAACATAACTATAATGTTGTACTAACTGCAGTCATTACTTCCAGCTGAGTCATTCCCTCAGTAAACAGCAAAAATAACTATTTCCTTTTTATTTCAGTTGGAGCCGCACCCAGTAGTCTACAAATAGCAATCCTTTTTGTTCATTAAACAGCCATCAAACTGATTCTAAATCACTGCAAAGGATATGTTAAACTGCAACTGATATTTTAAATAGGGACTGTTCTCATGTACATTCAGAGAGGAGATCTAACAATTTATACTCAACAGGTCTACATATAGTAGCAAAAATAAATGTGTGTGATGACTGTGCATGGATAAAAAACAAGAGACATCTAAATGTATTTGTTTCAGGCATGATCCAAAAATGTATGTATAATTACAAACTTTTATCAGTATTGTACTATATGCAGATGAAGAAAACATAATCATAGCAGGTGTACTCATTACCAGTTTATCTTCCTAACCTTCTGTTGTGTTTATTGCCAGTTTTCATATATACAAAATATGTATACTGCAGGCTGAATGTTTAGTAATACAGACACAATGTAGTTTGGGTGATTCTGGCATCTGTAAGAGGGTAGAGTAAAAAGGTACTAAAGTCAGCACAGAAAACCAATAACATGATAGCATAAGTACAAGTTAGTGTTTGAGAATAGCTTCTGCCTTTTTGGATAAATGGTTAAATAAAATATAAGAATAATTGCCGTTTCAAAAATTGCTACAAAACAAACAAAGCAACCCATAGGGAATAAAATAAAAAGCAGTGCATTTGGAAATAAAAGGAATAGTTGTTGTTGTGTCTTTTGGCTTTTCCCGATTAGGGGTCGTCACAGCGGAACTCTGGTCCGCTAATGATTGGCAGTAGATTTTTACGTGCTAGGCAATGGAAATTGTCTGAGAGCATCAGCAGAGGAATCTGATGGGTGGATGGCAGACAGGAGTACGTTAGTTAGACTGAATTAATTTCAGTAAAATATTTATTTATTTTAGAATGATTACTTATTTGCAGGTGACTTGATCATTTAATAAAGCTTCCATATTATTTGCAAAGGTTCTGTAACAGGGGGCTGTACAGCTTTTTCAAAATTACAATAATGTTAATTTGTCATTTTACACTGCAGCAAACCAGAAAGTGATGTAGTGCAACTTTAGCTGGTTATTATTGGATATTATTTCTTTTTAATTGATAACCATAGGTCATGAAGTAAGATACACTGTAGCTGCCTACAGCTGAGTGACACAATAACACAGTGGTAAGGGAGTAGGGAAACCAATGCAAGGCCACTGTTCTGCTTACATTAAAACAAGATGAGCTACTGTTCAGGAAAATATTAAAACAGATCATGTGCTGAGGTCACATTTGTTATGTATATGCAAGCAGATTGTTCCTTTGTACATGTTCTAGCTAGAAGGCTTGTGCATGCTTGAGCATGTTGAATTTGCACATGAACATAATAAGGAAGGCAGTTGTAATGTAAAGATAAGAACTACGATTGCTGTCTTCTAAACTAGCAAGAAAACTTGCCATCCAAGTTAGGCAGATTGATAGGCTTTTACATTTTACAACATTTGAAACTGATGGCATGACTATACCCACAAAATAGCAATGGTGAGTTTTTTTTTTTAAGTAGTACAGTGTCAGACAACCATTGTTCCAAATGCTAATGTATAATTTGAGAGTCTACAGATCATCAAAAAGAGCAAAGATGTTGAACTGATTTTCAGAGTCGACATCTTAAACTAAGCTCAAAGTTATCTGCACAGCATTTTCAAATGTGTATTTCTGTGATGAAACTGATGTACACTGAACAGTTGTTCAGTTTGTCACTGATGACATTACAATATTTTAAAAGGTTTTACCTCTTTTTTGGTGGAGAGTATGGCACTGAGGCAGTATTTCATTTTAAGGCACATGCAAGTAAATGCTCTTGCAACAGAATGGCATCCCACTTAGAATTAGGTTATTTCTGCCTTGTGCCAAATGAATGCCAGGATAGTCTACAGTCCCCATGGTCCTGAATTGGATACATGGGTAATCAAAGACTGAGACCAAAAAAGCCACTTGATTTTTTTGTTTTTTATTGGTGAGGTTATGGTTACTGGGAAAACACAATGTTTTAAGGCAGCTGTTTTGATAAATTTCATACTGTTAGTCTTCAGAGTTGTGTGATATACTGCTGCTGTAAATTAAGCATGGTCAGATGTATACATCAAGCAACGGTCTTTGCTTAAGTATTATTAAACTTCATCGTACATTGAAATGCACTTATGTCTATTGTCATACTTGGTGAATGATAGGTTTAGTAGAATGTGGCTTCCTCAGGCAAAATTATCAAAACCTGGAGACAAGTGCCATAAAGTCAACTAGGGTACATCTGTATGAAATTAAACAGTATTTGCTATATGCAGAATCACATAGGTAATATAAAAATCTACAAGTATTGTAAAAATGCTGTGCAGTGTGCAAAACCCAAACTATTATAGAAACACTGTATTAGGTTGTATTTGTTTACATCATTATCAGATATGTAACAGTTCCCTTAAAGTGTTAAACAGTGTGGCCAACCTAATAATAGACATTTTGATTAGCACGAAGTAGGAAACGGACTTCCAAGATGGCTGCATACTAATCAACAGCTTAATTTCAGCACTCCCAGTGTGAAAACGGAAACTTCCATTACTGACTGTAGTACACTGTGTGGATGTCAACAAGCAAGAATCTTGGAGAACCTGAAAGAAAATCAAGCAGAAAAGGTAAAGACAAAACACTGGCTGGGAAGAATCCAACTAAAAACACTTCAAGCTTCAGCTTTGGTACAAGAGATGGCTTCCAGTAATTTAGAGGAAAAATAAATATGATGCATTCAGAAGTGATTAAAATGCATGAAATACTGAAGGACTATTATCAACTCAAATAACAAAGGCTGATAAAAGTAGAAGAAGCTTTAGTTATTCAGATGAACTGATAAAACTGCAAAAATCAGAGACTGAAATGAAGAAAAGTCTGGCTGACTATGAGACTTCAAATGAAGAGCTATTTCAAAAAGTGGAAGAGATTTTCTGCTGTACCAGAGAAACCAGAAGGACAGACAATATTAATTGTTCTGAAAGCATAAATAAGCAACATGATTTGCTAATTGAAAAGGCCCATTGTGTGTAGGCTCCACTCCTGGTCATGAGAAAGTAGCAAAGACCTGAATTAGTAAAGATGGAATTACACCAGCAGAAAGAGTTGATCCTGTCAAAACTGTAACAGAAGATAAAATTATTAAAAATTGGAGAACAGCAGAATGTTTGTAAAAAAATATTATTCACTGTACACCAGACAGAAGAGAATCACATTTATTCCAACAATCAGAGAATGTAGACAGTCAGGTGTGACATTCAAACTGATGTACGCAACTGTTTTAAGAATATGTTTTCCTGGAAGACCAAAGACCTTTTTGGGTGCGGAACAGGCTAAGGAGGAAATAAAAAAAGGCTATCCAACAAAAACTGAGCCAGCAAAAAGAAGGGGGTTCTGCTTCTAATTCCATAAAGCTCATAGACTTTGCCAGCGAAGCCTTTTCCAGTGTCTCAAAGGAAAATGCTTGAAAGAATGAAAAAGCATAGGAATTGACTAAAGGAATCAAGAGTACCTTGAACTTGAAACAGAGCCTGGTGTTGTTAGATGGAGATGAACAGGAAGAAGACCAGCAACACTAAAATTAGTGAATAAATGGGGACTACAAAGCATGAATCATGTTTGTGAAATATGGCTTTGCAAGAAAGAGTCTGTGAAATACTGGACTTTTGTTAAACTTGTGGGTAGACTATAAAGCACATACCCTACTTCATATAATTAATGACTAGAAAGATAACGAGGAAAAAAGTAACTGTTAGTAAAACAATTGTTCCTTTTGGTATTTGTATAAAACACTTTGTAATATATACTGCATGTTATATATAGTAAATCAGTTTTGTGTAGTGTTAGTCAGGGGTATTTTAAATGTGGGTGAAATCATTTCAGTGAATGTTGTATGAGTTAAAGATATTAAAGTAAACAAGTACTTTTTATTTGTAAGACATATAAGCTTTACAGTGTAACAAGAAAAGAAAGGCTGGACAAAAGTAAGTTTAATGTTAATATGCTCTGATCTTAGCTGCTGGGTTGGAGTCTGCTGTAAAAGTGCACTGATTATATGTACAATTAAGAAAGATAATCTTAATTTTAGGTTAGGTAATGTCTGTGGGTACAGCTGTTGAGTTGGAGCAATTGTTCATATCTGGGGAGTTAAATGTCATTTTTAGAAGACAAGTAGTTTTGTGTGTTTCTCAGTTAATAGGGGATTGAGGTTTTTTGAAAATGTATAAAGTTCTTTTAGGGTTTTCATTAAAACAAAAACTCTTGAAAAGTGTGACATTGGTTAAAATGGAGACTAGAAGAAATAACTGTATAAAAGATCAGCCTGTCAAATATTAGTGTGTGCATATAACACAAATGTTGAATGTACATATTAAAAAACAGACATGTATTATAGGTGGGAACAATAGCTTTTATCATAATGGCAATGCTGTCTGTATTATATTAGAATATAAACAGCCTTATAGGTATAGAGAAAAAGAAAACATACAATTAAACTAAGAAACAGCAGAAGGTAAAGGACAATGCTGCAGGAGACACATTTGAAAAGAAATGAGTATGTGAGTTTGACAAAGGATTTCAGGATGGACATTCCACAGAATATCAAGGACAAAGAAAAAGGGATGTAAATATAATTGCAAAAGGAGCTCCAGTAGTGATAAAAGACAGAAAAAAGACAAAAATAATGTATTTGGAGTAGTAAGGGACTATTGGCAAGGGAGGAGGATTACGCTGACATGTAATTCTTCTCCACCAAAATTTGCTGTTATGTAGTTTATCAAAATTTGGGGATAAATAATCAGTTTTCAGCACATAATATTACTATATTAGGTAGAGACTGGAATGATAACTATCTGTAATGTTGGGATTCATTACAGAGAGTCCCAAAACATGAAGACTGAAAGGATGAAAGAACGGACTTACACATACTAAGTCCAAGATACCATTTCTTGGAATATTCCCTTTTCTCTGAGGTATGACAATGTCAGAGTTGGTATATATAAGTTTGGGGGATGTGGGTAAGTTTAAAGGAGAAGAGAGATTTTGAAGATTCACTTTTTTCCTGTGTTTTCATACTTTTTTTTCCTGCTTGTCAGCACTTGGCATTTTGAGTGCCTTCATTTCAGTAGGGAGCTGACTGTATCAGGGAAACCTATAAGGTAAAATGTAACAAATGAGGGTAGATTTCTGAAGAAATGTATCAAAATATTTGCTATGGAAGAAGTGAATTTAGTAGTAGAAACTTGGACTGAATTTACATCTCATTCCAACACGTACAGTAACTGGGCTAGACTAGCTAGAAATTGTATTTCACAGAAATGTTTGCACAGGTATTTTTTATACCCCAAGCAGACTTCAAAGATTTTTCCCTGGGGAGACAGCAAATATTGGAGGTGTGATGGGGAAAAAAGAGGTAGCTGGCAACATATGTTTTGGGAATGTAATCAGTTGACAGATTTTTAAAAAATCACTGCAGACTACAATCAGATATACTGGTGAGCAAATATCTGTAATTAAAGAAATGACTCTACTGAGCTGAGAAACATGATATGAATTGTTTAAACATAATAAGGCCTCATTAAGTTTAATTCTGTTGACTGCCAAAAAAGCAATTACTAAAAAATGGAAGACAAAGCAGGGGCGGCCCATGCTATTGGACTGCAGCCCCCCCCCCCCCAGCTGTAAAACAAAGAAGAAAGACCCCAGCTGTAGAAAAAAGAAAAATAAAGTAAAAAAAAGAAGGATAAAAATTGTGGACCTTCATGCACGCATACTTGCTGCATTTCCAACATCCAGACTGCTGATGAACCAGTCCGGAGCATGTGCAGAGCTCCGGACTGATTCAGCAGCAGTCCAGATTAGAAACACAGCAGTCAAGAGCATCCCAGAAGTCTACGCAGTTAGTTACAACTGCATAGACTGGAAAGGGATCAGACTGCAACATCTGCAGGCTGGCCTGCTCTTGCAGGAAGGAAGGACGGCACCACTGGATCAGTGACATCCATGGGAGCTTAGCAAGTGGAAATAGGGAGCTATACAGTGCAACAAAAGGCACTTGGACCATGTATATTATTGCAACAGTGTGTGTGTGTGTGTGTGTGTGTGTGTGTGTGTGTGTGTGTGTGTGTGTGTGTGTGTGTGTGTGTGTGTGTGTGTGTGTGTGTGAAATGCCCCAGTTGCTGTATACTGGTGGCTAGAGAGAACACATGGTGGTGGGTAGAGAATACCTCAGGCTTAAACCCTGTACCTTGGTTGCAGGTGGCAAGGACCTGAATTCCCTACTCACCACCATTTGTAAAAAAATTGCAGATTTTTGCCTTATATTTGTTCTGTTCTGTTCCTCGTAAAATCTGTGGTTTCTGTATTTTTGTTATGTTACACAGTCAGTAGTGCAGTGGTGCAATGGTAGCATTGTTGCCTGACAACTACAGGTTCTCTGGTTTGATTCTTGGCTGGGGTGCATTGGCTTTTGTTCCAAGTCAGACTTTCCTGGTTAACAAATGTTAAATAAATAAAAATAACAGGCATTTGAATTTCAGACATCATGTTCTTCAGAAAATACATGGTAACACAAAACCTTTTCTTCTAGCAATTTTCTAAGTTTATAACATGGGTATTTGAAATTTGTCCCTATTTTTGGGACTGTATCCCCCCATTATTGGCTTTGTCCAGGTTTCTTGTGCTAAGGTTGAGAGCTGTGGTGAGAACTGAATTCACTGAATATGTTTGGGGGCTGTATTCCCCCATTACTGGCTTTGTCTATGTGTTTTTTGCTAAGAGGTTGAGAGCTATAGTGAGAACTGAATTCACTGAATATGTTTGGGGGCTGTATTCCCCCATTATTGGCTTTGTTTAGGTGTTTTGTGCTAAGAGGTTGACAGCTATGGTGAGAATTGAATTCACTAAATGGTAGACATTTAAGTTTTAATCTTCCTCTCTTTCACAAAACACATGATTTGGCATAGTGGTATGTTGCTCTGATGGTTTTGCACAGGGTCATGGGTTCAATACTTGACAGTGAAATGTATGGTGGTAATACATCATTTTATTCTAGCAACTTTCCAACATTATACAAGCAATGTTTAAAATGTGTCCCTGGTTTTGGCGCTTTTGCCCCCCCCCAATAAATTTTGGCTTTTTTCCAGATTTCTTGTGCTGCAAAGTTCAGAGATATAGCTGAGTGTCAAGTAGATTTTACAAGAAGCTGAGAGCTGCAGGGGAACAACAGTTTAGTGCTGCTTATGCTAAGTCTGCTTGCATTGTTAATAGCAAAACAGGTAGTGTACTTGCTTTTGATGCAGAAGGCTGTGGGTTCTACTCCCACAGTACATAGATGCATTGCTAATACTGTACTGTGTTGTAAAGGGAGTGGATGCTGCAGTTCTTTTTGGCGATGATACCTAGTAACTATGAACCTGTTATCAGTTTGCCATCCATTCCCTATTGCAATATTACTAGCTTATCATTTTTTTAATGCAACATAGGCAATTTATTCCTCAAACAGGCACTTTATTTGTAGATGAAACAATGAAATATAAAGTTGTTTGCTAGCAGCAACCTCTTCATTAGTTACAGATTTCTTTAATGTGGAATTATTTAGATGACGTTTACTTCTTCAGAGATTGTGCATATTTACTGATAATGGTGGACTGTAGAAGTTTAAGTAGACTTTTATGATGGAAATGTTCTGAATTGGGCAGTTTTGTCATTATTGGTGCTTGCATTTTGTTTCATTGTTTACTGGAAAAATGTTCTGAATTGGGCAGTTTTGTCATTAGTGGTGCATGCATTTTTTTCATTGTTTACTGGAAAAATGTTCAAAGCAATAAATTTAAAACAACCTCTAATAACTGTACTGTATTGTACAAGGAGTATAATTTAATACATTCAGGAAGGTGTAAAAAGAACAAATGTATGTTTTGTGTGCAAGGGGACTATGATTTGAAAACAGCCCAAAGTTAATCTTTATCTCCCACTGGCAAAATGTGTTTTCTTTGAATGTGGGTTTCAATGCTATTTCAATGAATGTGAGTTTCAAGGGCAGAGAATGTTTAATGCTAAGTTTGTTTTCATTCTGAGACTGCATTGCTTTGTTTAGCAGATGTCTTAGTGTTTGTGCTGTAAAATGCAAAATAAAACTTTCAAATGAAGTCCAAATCATCATAGAAGTAAAGCAGTATGCACATTAGTTTTTATGGTAAATGGGGTGAAATAGCCAAGTAATGGTTCATTGGAATGGCTGCAGGGGGGAGGCTCCATTGGACCATGATATTGTGAGGGGGAAGGGCGGCAAACTCAAAGACAGCGCCGGCTGAACTATACCTCTCAACTGTTCAGATTTTCACAGAATGAATAGATTTTTGCTCCTTATTTTTGGTTTGTTCCTCATAAAATTTGTGGTTTTCTGGCAAATCAATTAAGAATTAAGTCACTAAATAATGATAGACACTAAGTTTCAGACTTCATAACCTTCAGAAAAATGCATGCTAAAGCAAGATGTGTTATATTCTATCAATTGTCTCAGTTTATACAAGAGCAATTTTTAGTACTGTTTATATGTTTCCCCAATAGATTTGGCCTTGTCCAGATTTTCTGCATTAACAGGTTGAGAGGTACATGCAAATAAATTGCTTTATAGAATTAGGCATATCCAAACCTCTCAACTGTCCCAGATTTTGGCTCAAAATGTTGCTCCTCCCCTAATAATCCCTCTGCAAAATGGCAATTTTGGAAGAAAGCATGGAGGGTTTACAATTAATAAATAACTGTAAAAATCAGAGTTATAGATTACTTTTATTTCAGAAATGCATGTAGATTCTTTTATTGTGTCAGCTGCTTAAGTTAGCAATACTAATATTAAAAAAGTGTCCCTTCTTTGACAGGTTCCCAGCTGTATTGTGTGGTTATTTTATATTTTTGCATCATATTTTTGGTCCATTTTTCATAAAAGTGTGGGGGGGGGGGTTGGCAAATTAGTGGCAAATCATTAAAGACTGAAGTTAGAAAAATAATGACATTTGAGTTTCAGATTTCATACCCTTCAGAAAATTCATAGTAATGCATGACCTACTATTCTATTATCTTTCTAAGTTTATAAGAGCAATATTTAAAAAATTGTCCTTATTTTTGGGCCTTTGTCCCACTTCTATGTATGGCGTTCTCCAGATGTCTTGCTCTGAGGTTGAGAGGTATGACAAGTGACTCTGGATGTGTCCAAGCAAGGCAAGGAGCAGTTATGCAGTGTAAATATGCAGAGTATCCCCCATCCAAGGTAGACACAAGTACTACAGTGGCTTTTCATCTGTCCTTGATTTTGCAGAATGTTCTGGTTTCTGTCATATTTTTATACTGTTGATTTATGCTTATTATTATTCAGAAAGTGCCTGTTGCTCTGTGTTTAAGTAGCAATGCTTTAATGACCATCTGGTAAGCTTGTCTGAGATTGTAAGATGCAAGTAAATTTTAATAAGCATACTGTTAAAGAATTGCCCAACATTGAAAGCCTTTCTGTTGTTGCCATACAGAGAATACTTACATAACTAGATAATGTATAAGCCATGGGTATTGAACTGCATATGACAGTATTTGTAATAACGGACAGGATTACATTATTTTAAGAAGCTCATTACATTTGTTGGAGACTTGCAGTCATCTTTGCAGGCTTTACCTGTAAACTAAACAGAATGCCAATCTATCATGTGTGGTCCATAACCTGTACAGTAATCCTTTAAGCAATGTATCTTGAACTTGCTTCTTGTTTGCTTTTCATTTTTTACTTTGATCATGTTTTCCCCATGAAACAAGTAGATAGTTGTTGTCAGGCAGCAGGTCTTTTTTGGATAAGAAACATTTTTACAAGTGGGGGTATCACAGAGATTGCTACTTTCAGCATGTTACTTGGTACTTTAATAAAGCTGAATATAAATTATAATTAGAACTGCAGTGCAAGGAGAAGTGGTTTGAGTTGAGTGTTGCTTGTTTTTCTTATACTTGATTTTGACTGGCATTCCAATAATGTATTTAAAAAGTAATTTATTTTTTCATGCCTCACAACCTTTTTGTTTCCATCTAGATATTAAATAAGCTGTCATGCAGCCAATGCATTAAACTATTTTTTTTCTTCTACACTTCATTTTGTCTTGATTGGACTCTCATAATGATGGTTTGGCACCCAGCGCAGCGTATTTAATTAAAGTTACAATTTTTGTGGTTTTGAGCATAGCTCCACCCCTTTCTAGTTGGCTGCACCCCTTTCCATTGACCCCACCCATTCAGCTGTCTCCTGCAGCCCCCCCTTTGATTTGAAATCACCAGCCGCCACGGAGACAAAGTATAAACCAACTGCATATAAAATATTAAATATTATGAAAGCGACAAATGAACTGGGAGGGGGATCTTTAGAAAAGGGAAGAAGCAAATTACATAGAAATAAATGGAAATTGCAGGAACAATACATGTAGAATAATGTTCAGGAGAAGTGAGGTTTAGTTGACGGCAGGGATTTAACAATTTACAAAGCCATGCCTGACCCAGCTCTGTTAGAAATGCTACATCTAAAGAAACGCCCTCCACACCACACAATCCAGAGACCTCAACCTCATTACCACAATTAACAGAACATGCTGGAGGGACAGGTTCATAACCCAGAGACTGCCCATGCTATGGAACAGACTTCCCATACATGTCAAGCAGAGCACCTCATTGACCCTCTTCAAGAGAAATCTTGATGAGTGGATGGAAAACAGAAAGTTCACCTCGGGGATAACTCCAGTGGTACTTGACAGAGGCACTGGGAACTAAGGTCGGGTGACACTATGCCAGGGTAATCCTATGGCAAGGCTTGCAAAGGCCACAGGGCCATTAGCCTAGTACACACCTATGAACCTATGTAATGTTGGATTTATGACAGTTACAAAGAAAGAAAAGATAGTGATGTACAATGTATGTAAATGGAAAAAAAAATGTTAATACAGTTTATTTTCCTTTCAGTTAATGTATGTTTGCTTATGTCCTAAATGATAATTTAATAAAGGTGTTAAAAAAAACACAAAGTAGGAGATAGAGCATAACACAAACTGTATGGGATCAAAAAGAAAATACTAAGGGGATCACAAAAGACAACCCTGTTTCATTTTCAAGAATAATGAGAGGTAGGAACTGTTATCGGACAGTAGACTTCTCTGGGAAAATAACTGGATTAATTTTGGAGCTATTTTTGTATTTAATCCTGCGATGATACTTACCTAAAAGTGACAAACATTTAAGAAAGCTTTGATTATTCACTCTAATAATTACAGGATTCATAACATGCATATACACATAAACAAGAGTGTGTGTATGTGTAGATGTATATATGTAATAAAAATCCAGAGTATTCTACTTTTATGATAAACAGTAAAGTTTATTCAAATGCCCACCACCAAAAATAGCAGCTAACTAGGTTTTCCTCCTTACAAATAGAGCTTTTTCAGCGTATACACAAAAAAAAAAAAAAACTGCAGGCATTGCTTAACCATTGAGAGGTGAGAAAAATCATTACATCTAGATTATCTTAAGGCTTTTGTTACACAATTTATCTACAGTGGATATAGAAAGTGTACACACCCCTGCTAAGATGCCAGGTCTTTGTGATATAAAAATGAGACCACAATAAATCTTTTCAAAACTTTTTCCACCTTTAATGTGACCTATAACCTGTACAATTCAATAGAAAAATAAACAAATCTATTAGGGGGAAAAAATGTAAAAAATAAAAAATATATACTACACTGGTTGCATGAGTGTGCACACCCTTAAACTAATACTTTGTTGTGTGTGCATAGCCTTAAACTAATACTTTGTTGTGTGTGCATAGCCTTAAACTAATACTTTGTTGAACCACCCTTTGATTTAATTACAGCATTCAGTCTTCTTGGGTAGGAGTCTATCAGCATGGCACATCTTGACTTGGCATTATTTGCCCACTCTTCCTTGCAAAAGCACTCCAAATCTGTCAGATTGTGAGGGGATCTCTTGTGCACAGACCTCTTCAGGTCACCCCACAGATTTTCTATTGGATTTAGGTCTGGGCTCTGGGTGGGCCATTCCAAAACTTAAAATAATTGCCAATGAATATGCTAGCCCAAAAGCTCATATATTTGCAAAACCTGAATTTAATCACATTTAAATTCTAGTGTCTTTTTATTACAAAGAGCTAGAACAAATATTCCTTTCATTTAAGTGACTAAAAACTAAATTGTGAACCTAGATCTGAATACAGGAAAGTATTATGCATATTTTATTTTGTTATAGAACCACTAGCTTATTTTAATTTTGCTGCATGTAAATAACCTCTGCTTGAATGAGTGTCTCCATTGTTTGCCATATACTCCATAGGCACTTTTTTTGCTCAAAATATACTAACATCCCTATTCTTGCATTCGTATATCACAATTTGCAATAAGTTTCCCTATCTAAATAGTGTGTGCTTGCGTGTATGTGCGTGTGAGAAACAGTGAAGAGTTTTAGGTTTTTGTGAGAGAACTGTTTGCCAAACAACGTGGAGAAACTCATGGATGCTCTGATGCAAATCAACACAGATATAGGCTAGAGTGTAGCCTCTGTTCAAGAGAGGAGTGTGGATTTCAAAAAACAGCTGAGCATGGTAGCCACTGTACTGGCTAACCCACAAGTAAAGAAATAAAACAGAGGGGGATATCCAAGCATATCTTGTTGTTTTCAATGCTGCACCACAGAAAGGGTATTGTGGGCTATCTGTCTGGGATAAAAGTTTGATTGCTGTACCTTCAGGAGATGCATATATTAACATGAAGGTCCTAACTACATGGAATTTTAAAAATTAAACGAAAACCACCAGCCAGGGCTGGTATAACTTCTGAAACATGAGCTGTCAAATTTCTAAATGGACATCTACTTCAAATAAAATGGTAAGTGCATAAATGGCTATATCGAAGTATTCTTTTAAGTTTGTGGTTACAGTCTGAAATGAACAGTAAAAGAAAAATAATAAATATACTATAAATATACCACATACAAATATAAATATATAAAGACTCCATAGTTCACTACATGGATGATGATAATGATGCTTGCTTTATTCTGTCCCCTCCCCCACTGTAGTTTACCTCACAGATGATGTTTATTGACTGTGTTCTGTCCCCTACCCCACTGTAGGATGATGATAATGATGCTTGCTGTGTTCTGTCCCCTCCCCACTGTAGTTTACCTCACAGATGATGTTTATTGACTGTGTTCTGTCCCCTACCCCACTATAGGATGATAATGATGCTTGCTGTGTTCTGTCCCCTCCCCCACTGCAGTTTACCTCACAGATGATGTTTATTGACTTGTGTTTTGTCCCTTCCCCCACTGTAGTTTACCTCAAAGATGATGTTTATTGACTGTGTTCCATCCACTACCCCACTGTAGAATGATGATGATTGCTTTGTTTTGTTCACTCTCTAACTGTAGTTTACCACACAGATGATGTTTATTGACTATGTTCTACCATCTAGCCCACTGAAGGATGATGATAATGATGCTTGCTGTGTTCTGTCCCCCCTCCCACTGTAGTTTACCTCACAGATGATGTTTATTGACTGTGTTCTGTCTCCTCCCCCACTGTAGGTTACCTCACAGATGATGTTTATTGACTTATGTTCTGTCACCTACCCCACTGTAGAATGATGTTAATGATGCTTGCTGTGTTCTGTCCCCTCCCCCACAGTAGTTTACTTCACAGATGATGTTTATTGGCTGTGTTATGTCCCCTCCCCACTGTAGTTTACCTCACAGATGATGTTTATTGACTGTGTCCTGCACCCAACCCCACTGTTGGATGATGATAATGATGCTTGCTGAGTTCTGTCCCCTCCCCCACTGTAGTTTACCTCGCAGATGATGTTTAATGACTGTGTTCTGTCCCCTATACCACTGTAGGATGATGATGATGATGATGAAGCTTGCTTTGTTCTGTCCCCTCCCCCACTGTAGTTTACCTCACAGATGATGTTTATTGATTGTGTTCTGTCCCTTACCCCACTGTAGGATGATGATAATGATGTTTGCTGTGTTCTGTCCCCTCCCCCACTGTAGTTTACCTCGCCGATGATGTTTATTGGCCGTATTCTCTCCCCTTCCCCACTGTAGGATGATGATAAGGATGCTTGCTGTGTTCTGTCCCCTCCCCCACTTTACTTTAACACACAGATGATGTTTATTGACTGTGTTCTGTCCCCTACCCTCCTGTAGGATGATGATAATAATACATACTATGTTCTGTCCCCTCCCCCACTGTAGTTTACATCACAGATGATTTTTATTGACTGTGTTCTGTCTTCTACTCCCACTGTAAGATGATGATAATGATGCGTCCTGTGCTCTGTCCCCTTCCCCACTGTAGTTTACCTCACAGATGATGTTTATTGGCTATAGTCTGTCCCCTCCTCCACTGTAGTTTACCTCACAAATGATCTTTATTGACTGTGTTCTGTCCCCTACCCCACTGTAAGATGATGATAATGATACTTGCTCTGTTGTGTCTCCTCCCCCACTGTAGTTTACCTAACAGATGATGTTAATTGACTATGTTCTGTCCCCTACCCCACTGTAGGATGACAATAATGATGCTTGCTGTGTTCTGTCCCCTCCCCCACTGTAGTTTACCTCACAGATGATGTTTATTGATTGTGTTCTGTCCCTACCCCACTGTTGGATGATGATAATGATGCTTGCTGTGTTCTGTCCCCTCCCCCACTGTAGTTTACCTCACAGGTGATGTTTATTGGCTGTGTTCTGTCTCCTCCCCCACTTTAGTTTACCTCACAGATGATGTTTATTGACTGTGTTCTGTCCCCAACCCCACGTAAGATAATGATAATAATGTCTGCTGTGTTCTGTCCCCTCCCCCACTGCAGTTTACCTCACAGATGATATTCATTGACTGTGTTCTGTTGCCTACCCTTCTGTAGGATGAGGATAAAGATGCTTGCTGTGTTCTGTCCCCTCCCCCACTGTAGTTTACCACACAAATGATGTTTATTGACTGTGTTCTGTCCCCTATCCCAATGTCAGATGATGACAATGATGCTTGCTGTGTTCTGTCCCCTCCCCCACTGTAGTTTACCTCACAGGTGATGTTTATTGACTGTTTTCTGTCCCCTACCCCACTATAGGATGATAGTGATGCTTCCTGTGTTCTGTCTCCTCTCTCACTGCAGTTTACCTCACAGATGATGATTACTGACTTGTGTTTTGTCCCCTCCCCACTGTAGTTTACCTCAAAGATTATGTTTATTGACTGTGTTCCATCCCCTACCCCACTGTAGGATGATGATAATAATGTTTGCTATGTTCTGTCCCCTCCCCCCACTGTAGCCTACCTCACAGATGATTTTTATTGACTGTGATCTGTCCTCGACCCAACTGTAACATTATGATAATGATGCTTGCTATATTCTGTCCCCCTCCCCCAATGTGGTTTACCTCACAGATGATGTTTATTGGCTGTGTTCTGTCTCCTCCCCACTGTAGTTTACCTCACAGATAATGTTTATTGACTGTGTTTTGTCCCCTACCCCCACTGTAGGATGATGATAATGATGTTTGCTGTGTTCTGTTTCCTCCCCACACTGTAGTTTTTCCTCATAGATGATGTTTATTGACTGTGTTCTTCCCCACCCCACTGTCTGACGATGATAATGATGCTTACTGTGTTCTGTCCCCTCCCCCACTGTAGTTTACCTCACAGATGGTGTTTATTGGCTGTGTTCTGTCCTCTCCTCCACTGTAGTTTACCTCACAAATGATGTTTATTGATTGTGGTCTGTCCTTTACCCCACTGTAGGATTATGATAATGATGCTTGCACTGTTCTGTCCCCTCCCCGACTGTAGTTTACCTCACAGATGAGGTTTTTTGATTGTGTTCTATCTCCTACCCCACTGTAAGATGATGATAAAGATGCTTGCTGTGTTCTGTCCCTTCCACCACTATAGTTTACCTCACAGATGATGTTTATTGACTGTGTTCTTTCCCCTTTCCCACTGTAGTTTACCAAACATGTTTATTGACTTTGTTTTGTCACCTACTCCACTGTAGGATGATGATAATGATGCTTTCTGTGTTCTGTCCCCTCCCCCACTGTAGTTTAAATCACAGATGATGTTCATTGACTGTGTTCTGTCCCCTACCCTACTCTAGAATGAAGATAATGATGCTTGCAGTGTTCTGTCCCTTCCCCCACTGTAGTTTACCTCACAGATGATGTTTATTGATTGTGTTCTGTCGCCTACCCCACTGTAGGATGATGATAAAGTTGCTTGCTGTGTTTTGTCCCCTCCCCCACTGCAGTTTACCTCACAGATGATGTTTACTGAATGTGTTCTGTAGCCTAGCCCATTGTAGGATGATGATAATGATGCTTGCTGTGTTCTGTCCCCTCCCCCACTGTAGTTTACCTCACAGATGATGTTTATTGGCTGTGTTCTGTCCCCTACCCCACTGTCGGATGATGACAATGATGCTTTTTGTGTTCTGTCTCCTCCCCCACAGTAGTTTACCTCACAGATGTTTATTGGCTGTGTTCTGTCCCCTCCCCCACTGGAGTTTACCTAACAGATGATGTTTATTGACTGTGTTCTGTCCCCTACCCTACTGTAGGATGATGGAAATGATGCTTGCAGTGTTCTGTCCCTTCCCACACTGCAGTTTACCTCACAGATGATGTTTATTGACTTGTGTTTTGTCCCCTCCCCCACTGTAGTTTACCTCAAAGATGATGTTTATTGACTGTGTTCCGTCCCCTACCCCACTGTAGTATGATGATAAATTATGCTTGCTGTGTTCTGTCACCTCCCCCTCTGTAGTTTACCTCACAGATGATATTTATTGACTGTGTTCTGTCTCCTACCTCACTGTAGGATGATGACAATGATGCTTGCTGTGTTCAATCCCCTCCCCCACTGTAGCTTACCTCACAGATTATTTTTTCCCTATGTTTTGTCTCCTACCCCACTGTAACATTATGATAATGATGCTTGCTGTGTTCTATTCCCTCCCGCAATATACTTTACCTCACAGATGATGTTTATTGGCTGTGTTCTCTCCCCACCCCTACTGCAGTTTACCTCACGGATGATGTTAATTGACTGTGTTCTGTCCCTACTCCGCTTTAGGCTGAAGATAATGATGCTTCCTGTGTTCTGTCCCCTCCCCAACTGTAGTTTACCTCACAGATGATGTTTATTGGCTGAGTTCTGTCCTCTCCCCCACTGTAGCTTACCTCACACATTATGTTTATTGACTATGTTCTGTCCCCTAGCCCACTGAAGGATAATAAAAATGATGCTTGCTGTCTTCTGTTTCTTCCCCCACTGTAGATTACCTTACAGATGATATTTATTGACTGTGTTCTGTCCCCATCACACTGTCGGATGATGATAATGATTCTTGATGTGTTCATTCTCCTCCCACACTGTAGTTTACCTCACATATTATGGTTATTGGCTATGCTCTGTCCCCTCCCCCACTGTAGTTTACCTCACAGATGATGTTTATTGACTGTGTTCTGTCCCCAACCCCACGTAAGATAATGATAATAATGTCTGCTGTGTTCTGTCCCCTCCCCCACTGCAGTTTACCTCACAGATGATATTCATTGACTGTGTTCTGTTGCCTACCCTTCTGTAGGATGAGGATAAAGATGCTTGCTGTGTTCTGTCCCCTCCCCCACTGTAGTTTACCACACAGATGATGTTCATTGTCTGTGTTCTGTCCCCTAACCCCCTGTAAGATAATGATAATGATGCTTGATGTGTTCTATCTCCTCCCCCACTGTAGTTTACCTCACAGAAGATGTTTATTGACTGTATTCTGTCCCCTACCCCACTATAGGATGATAATGATGCTTGCTGTGTTCTGTCCCATCCCCCACTGCAGTTTACCTCACAGATTATGTTTATTGACTTGTGTTTTGTCCCGTCCACCACTATAGTTTACCTCAAAGATGATGTTTATTGACTGTATTCCATCCACTACCCCACTGTAGAATGATAATAATGATGATTGCTTTGTTTTGTCCCCTCCCCCCACTGTAGCCTACCTCACAGATGATTTTTATTGACTGTGATCTGTCCTCGACCCAACTGTAACATTATGATAATGATGCTTGCTATATTCTGTCCCCCTCCCCCACTGTAGTTTACCTCACAGATGATGTTTTTTGGCTGTGTTCTGTCCCTTCCTCCACTGTAGTTTACCTCACAGATGATGTTTATTGACTGTGTTTTGTCCCCTACCCCACTGTAGGATGATGATAATGATGTTTGCTGTGTTCTGCCCCTCCCCCACTGTAGTTTACCTCAGAGATGATGTTTATTGACTGTGTTCTGTCCCCACTCCCACTGTCTGATGATGACAATGATGCTTGCTGTGCTCTGTCCCCTCCCCCACTGCAGTTTATCTCACAGATGACGTTTATTGGCTGTGTTCTGTCCTCTCCCCCACTGTAGTTTACCTAACAGATGAAGTTTATTGACTGTGGTCTGTCCTTTACCCCACTGTAGGATTATGATAATGATGCTTGCACTGTTCTGTCCCCTCCCCGACTGTAGTTTACCTCACAGATGAGGTTTTTTGATTGTGTTCTATCTCCTACCCCACTGTAAGATGATGATAAAGATGCTTGCTGTGTTCTGTCCCTTCCACCACTATAGTTTACCTCACAGATGATGTTTATTGACTGTGTTCTTTCTCCTTCCCCACTGTAGTTTACCAAACATGTTTATTGACTTTGTTTTGTCACCTACTCCACTGTAGGATGATGATAATGATGCTTTCTGTGTTCTGTCCCCTCCCCCACTGTAGTTTAAATCACAGATGATGTTCATTGACTGTGTTCTGTCCCCTACCCAACTTTAGGATGACGATAATGATGATTGCAGTGTTCTGTCCCTTCCCCCACTGTAGTTTACCTCAGAAATGATGTTTATTCATTGTGTTCTGTCCCTTACCCCACTGTAGGATGATGATAAAGATGTTTGCAGTGTTTTGTCCCCTCCCCCACTGCAGTTTACCTCACAGATGATGTTTACTGAATGTGTTCTGTCGCCTACCCATCTGTAGGATGAGGACAAAGATGATTGCTGTGTTCTGCCCCCTTCCCCACTGTAGTTTACCACACAGATGATGTTTATTGACTGTGTTCTTTCCCCTACCCCACGGTCGGATGATGACAATGATGCTTGCTGTGTTCTGTCCCTTCCCCCACTGTAGTTTACCTCACAGATGATATTTATTGGCTGTGTTCTGTCACCTCCCCCACTGTAGTTTATCTCACAGATGATGTTTATTGACTGTGTTCTGTCCCCTACCCCAATGTAGGATGATAATGATGCTTGCTGTGTTCTGTCCCCTCCCCCACTGCAGTTTACCTCACAGATGATGCTTATTGAGTTGTGTTTTGTCCCCTCCCCCACTGTAGTTTACCTCAAAGATGATGTTTATTGACTGTGTTCGTCCCCTACCCCACTGTAGTATGATGATAAATTATGCTTGCTGTGTTCTGTCACCTCCCCCTCTGTAGTTTACCTCACAGATGATATTTATTGACTGTGTTCTGTCTCCTACCTCACTGTAGGATGATGACAATGATGCTTGCTGTGTTCAATCCCCTCCCCCACTGTAGCTTACCTCACAGATTATTTTTTCCCTATGTTTTGTCTCCTACCCCACTGTAACATTATGATAATGATGCTTGCTGTGTTCTATTCCCTCCCGCAATATACTTTACCTCACAGATGATGTTTATTGGCTGTGTTCTCTCCCCACCCCTACTGCAGTTTACCTCACGGATGATGTTAATTGACTGTGTTCTGTCCCTACTCCGCTTTAGGCTGAAGATAATGATGCTTCCTGTGTTCTGTCCCCTCCCCAACTGTAGTTTACCTCACAGATGATGTTTATTGGCTGAGTTCTGTCCTCTCCCCCACTGTAGCTTACCTCACACATTATGTTTATTGACTATGTTCTGTCCCCTAGCCCACTGAAGGATAATAAAAATGATGCTTGCTGTCTTCTGTTTCTTCCCCCACTGTAGATTACCTTACAGATGATATTTATTGACTGTGTTCTGTCCCCATCACACTGTCGGATGATGATAATGATTCTTGATGTGTTCATTCTCCTCCCACACTGTAGTTTACCTCACATATTATGGTTATTGGCTATGCTCTGTCCCCTCCCCCACTGTAGTTTACCTCACAGATGATGTTTATTGACAGTGTTTTTCGCCTACCCCACTGTAGGATGATGATAATGATGCTTTCTGTGTTCTGTCCCCTCTTACACTGTAGTTTACCTCACTGATGATGATTATTGACTGTGTTCTGTCCCCTGCCCAACTTTAGGATGCCGATAATGATGCTTGCTGTCTTCTGTCCCCCTCCCCCACTGTAGTTTACCTCACAGATGATTTTTATTGACTGTGTTCTGCTCCTACCCCACTGTAAGATGATGATAATGATGCTTGCTGTTTTCTGTGCCCTCCCCACTGTAGTTTACCTCACAGAATATGTTGATTGGCTGTGTTCTGCCCCCTCCCACACTGTAGTTTACCTCACAGATGATGTTTATTGGCTGTGTTCTGTCCCCACCCCCACTGCAGTTTACCTCACAGATGATGTTAATTGACTGTGTTCGGTCCCAACCCCACTGCAGGCTGAAGATAATGATGCTTGTTGTGGGTGGTCCCCTCCCCCACTGTAGTTTACCTCAAAGATGATGTTTATTGGCTGTGTTCTGTCCCCACCTCCACTGTAGTTTACCTCACAGATGATTTTTATTTCCTGTGTTCTGTCTCCTACCCCACTGTGTGATGATAATAATGATGCTTGCTCTGTTCTGTCCCATCCCTCACTATAGTTTACCTCACAGATGAGGTTTATTGACTGTGTTTTGTCCCCTACCTCACTGTAAGATTATGATGATGCTTACTGTGTTCTGTCCCTTCCCCCACTGTAGTTTACCTCACAGATGATGTTTATTGAGTGTGTTCTATCGCCTACCCCACTGTAGGATGATGTTAAAGATGTTTGCAGTGTTCTGTCCCCTCCCCCACTGCAGTTTACCTCACAGATAATGTTTATTGACTTTGTTCTGTCACTTACCCCTCTATAGGATGAGGATAAAGATGATTGCTGTGTTCTGTCCCCTCCAGCACTGTAGTTTACCACACAGATGATGTTTATTGACTGTGTTCTGTCCCCTACCCCATTGTCGGATGATGACAATGATGCATGCTGTGTTCTGTCCCCTCTCCCACTGTAGTTTACCTCACAGATGATGTTTATTGGCTGTGTTCTATCTCCTCACCCACTGTAGTTTACCATCACAGATGATGTTTATTGACTGTCTTCTGTCCCCTACCCCATTGTAGGATGATCATGATGCTTGCTGTGTTCTGTCCCATCCCCCACTGCAGTTTACCTCACAGGTGATGTTTATTGACTGTGTTCTGTCCCCTACCCCACTGTAGGATGATGACAAAGATGCTTGCTGTATTCTGTCCCCTCCGCGACTGTAGTTTACTTCACAGGTGATTTTTATTGACTGTGTTCTGTCTCCTATCCCACTTTAAGATGATGATAATAATGCTTGCTGTTTTCTCTCCCCTCCCCCACTGTAGTTTACCTCACAGAAGATATTTATTGGCTGTGTTCTGTCCCCTCCCCTACTGTAGTTTACCTTACATATGATGTTTATTGACTGTGTTCTGTCCCCTACCCCACTGTAAGATGATGATAATGATGCTCGCTGTGTTCTGTCCCCTCCCCCACTGTAGTTAACTCACAGATGATATTTGTTGACTGTGTTCTGTCCCCTACCCCACTGTTGGATGATGATAATGATGATTACTGAGTTTTGTCCCCTCCCGCGCTGTAGTTTACCTCACAGATGATGTTTATCGGCTGTGTTCTGTCCTCTCCCCCACTGTAGTTTACCTCACAGATTATGTTTACTGGCTGTGCTCTGTCCCCTCCACCACTCTAGTTTACCTCACAGATGATGTTTATTGACTGTGTTTTTCCCCTACCCCACTGTAGGACGATGGTAATGATGCTTGCTGCGTTCTGTCACCTCCCCCACTGTAGTTTACCATACAGATGATGTTTATTGACTGTGTTCTGTCACCTACCCCACTGTTGGATGATGATAATGATGTTTGCTCTGTTAAGTCCCCTCCTCCACTGTAGTTTACCACACAGATTATGTTTATTGACTGAGTTCTGTCCCCTACCTTCCTGTATGATGATGATAATGATACTTGCTGTGTTCTGTCCCCTCTCCCACTGTAGTTTACTCACAGATTACATTTATTGACTGTGTTCTGTCCCCACCACACTGCAGTTTACCTCACATATTATGGTTTTTAACTGTGCTCTGTCCCCTCTCCCACTGTAGTTTACTTCACAGATGATGTTTATTGACAGTGTTTTTTCCCCTACCCCAATGTAGGATGATGATAATGATGCTTGCTGTGCTTTGTCCCTTTCCCCACTGTAGTTTACCTCACATATGATGATTTATGACTGTGTTCTGTCCCCTCCCACACTGCAGTTTACCTCACATATTATGGTTTTTAACTGTGCTCTGTCCCCTCTTCCACTGTAGTTTACTTCACAGATGATGTTTATTGACAGTGTTTTTTCCCCTACCCCAATGTAGGATGATGATAATGATGCTTGCTGTGCTTTGTCCCTTTCCCCACTGTAGTTTACCTCACATATGATGATTTATGACTGTGTTCTGTCCCCTACCCCACTGTTGGATGATGATAATGATGCTTGCTGTGTTCTGTCCCCTCCCCCACTGTAGCTTACCTCACAGATGGTTTTTATTGCCTGTGTTTTGTCTCCTACCCCACTGTAACATTATTATTTTGATGTCTGCTGGGTTCTGTTCCCTCCCCCACTGTAGTTTACCTCACAGACGATGTTTATTGACTGTGTTCTGGCCCTACCCTCACTGTAGGCTGAAGATAATGACGCTTGCTGTGTTCTGTTTCTTCCCCCACTGTAGTTTACCTTACAGATGATGTTTATTGACTGTGTTCTGTCCCTTACCCCACTGTTGGTAGATGATAATGATGCTTGCTGTGTTTTGTCCCCTCCCCCACTGTAGTTTACCTCACAGATGATGTTTATTGACTGTGTTTTTCCCCTACCCCACTGTAGGACGATGATAATGATGCTTGCTGTGTTCTGTCCCCTCCCCCACTGTAGTTTATTTCACAGATTATGTTTATTGACTGTGTTCTATCCCCTACCCCACTGTTGGATGATGATAATGATGTTTGCTCTGTTATGTCCCCTCCTCCACTGTAGTTTACCACACAGATGATGTTTATTGACTGAGTTCTGTCCCCTGCCCCACTGTAGGTTACCTCACAGATTATGTTTATTGACTGTGTTCTGTCTCCTACCCCCACTGTAAGATGATGATAATGATGCTTGCTGTGTTCTGCCCCCTCCCCCACTGTAGTTTACCTCACAGATTATGTTTATTGGCTGTGTTCTGTCCCCTCCTCCACTATAATTTACCTCACAGATGATTTTTATTGCCTGTGTTCTGCCCCTACACCACTGTGCGATGATAGTAATGATGCTTGCTCTGTTCTTTCCCATCCCGCACTGTAATTTACCTCACAAATGAGGTTTATTGACTGTGTTCTGTCCTCTACCTCACTGTAAGATTATGATAATGATGCTTACTGTGTTCTGTCCCTTTCCCTACTGTAGTTTGCCTCACAGATGATGCTTATTGACTATGTTCTGTCCCTTCCCCCACTGTAGTTTACCTCACAGATGATGTTTATTATAGCAATAACCCACGCCTCGGTGTGGGTAATGCTGGATTTACCCACGGTGGTTTGGTCAAGGGACCAAACAAAGACAACCGTGGGTAATCCAGCATTACCCACACCTAGAAGTGGTTATTGCTATCTAATGACACTATTTAAGAAAAGAAATAATTACTTTTCTTAAATAATGGCATTGATAATGCCTTTGCTGCCCTTCCAGCTGTCTGGTGCTCAGCGGCAGTTCTGATGTACTGTGCATGCCTACGCAGTACATCAGAGTTGTGCAAAAGCAACAAGAACCAAGATCTCCGTTGCTGTCTCGCTATGTTAAATGGGTTTAACATAGCAAGACAGCTTTAAAATAAGCAACGGAGATCTCCGTTTATTTAAAGCTGTCTCACTATGTTAAACCCATTTAACATAGCGAGACAGGTTAAAAGCAACGGAGATCGCAAGATCTCCGTTTTTTACACACTGTGTCGTTAAAGGAGTTTAACATAGACAGCTTAAAAAGCAACGGAGATCTGCGTTGCTTTTTTTAAACCTGTGTCGCTATGTTAAACTCTTTTAACATAACGAGACAGTGTTTTATACTAACGGAAAAAGTCTGGGCGACCGGACCTTTTTCCGTTAGTATATTGAGGGATTTACAACGGGCATGCTGGTTGGGCTGGCCAATCAGCGTACACGTTTTTTAGGAGGCATTGTATAATGACTGTGTTCTATCCCCTACCCCACTATTGGATGATGATAATGATGTTTGCTCTGTTATGTCCCCATCTCCACTGTAGCTTACCACACAGATGATGTTTATTGACTGAGTTCTGTCCTGTACCTTCCTGTATGATGATGATAATGATACTTGCTGTGTTCTGTCCCCTCCCCCCACTGTAGTTTACCTCACATATTATTTTTATTGACTGTGTTCTGTCTCCTACCCCCACTGTAAGATGATGATAATGATGCTTGTTGTGTTCTGTCCCCTCCCCCCCAGCACATACCACACAGATGATGTTTATTGAGTTCTGCCCCTACCTTCCTGTATGATGATGGTAATGGTACTTGCTGTGTTCTGTCCCCTCCCCCACTGTAGTTTACTCACAGATTACATTTATTGACTGTGTTCTGTCCCCACCACACTGTTGGATGATGATAATGATGCTTGCTGTGTTCTGTCCCCTCCCACACTGCAGTTTACCTCACATATTATGTTTTTTAACTGTGCTCTGTCTCCTCTCCCACTGTAGTTTATTTCACAGATGATGTTTACTGACAGTGTTTTTTCCACTACCCCAATGTAGGATGATGATAATGATGCTTGCTGTGTTCTGTCCCCTCCTCCACTCTAGCTTACCTCACAGATGTTTTTATTGCCTGTGTTTTGTCTCTACCCCACTGTAACATTATTATTTTGATGTCTGCTGGGTTCTGTTCCCTCCCCCACTGTAGTTTACCTCACAGACGATGTTTATTGACTGTGTTCTGGCCCTACCCTCACTGTAGGCTGAAGATAATGACGCTTGCTGTGTTCTGTTTCTTCCCCACTGTAGTTTACCTTACAGATGATGTTTATTGACTGTGTTCTGTCCCTTACCCCACTGTTGGTAGATGATAATGATGCTTACTGTGTTCTGTCCCCTCCCCCACTGTAGTTTACCGCGCAGATTATGTTTACTGGCTGTGCTCTGTCCCCTCCACCACTCTAGTTTACCTCCCAGATGATGTTTATTGACTATGTTTTCCCCCTACCCCACTGTAGGACGATGATAATGATGCTTGCTGTGTTCTGTCCCCTCCCCCACTGTAGTTTATTTCACAGATTATGTTTATTGACTGTGTTCTATCCCCTACCCCACTGTTGGATGATGATAATGATGTTTGCTCTATTATGTCCCCTCCTCCACTGTAGCTTACCACACAGATGATGTTTATTGACTGAGTTCTGTCCCCTACCTTCCTGTATGATGATGATAATGATACTTGCTCTGTTCTGTCCCCTCCCCCACTGTAGTTTACTCACAGATTACATTTATTGACTGTGTTCTGTCCCCACCACACTGTTGGATGATGATAATGATGCTTTCTGTGTTCTGTCCCCTGCGACACTGTAGTTTACCTCACAGATTATTTTTATTGACTGTGTTCTGTCTCCTACCCCCACTGTAAGATGATGATAATGATGCTTGCTGTGTTCTGCCCCCTCCCCCACTGTAGTTTACCTCACAGATTATGTTTATTGGCTGTGTTCTGTCCCCTCCTCCACTATAATTTACCTCACAGATGATTTTTATTGCCTGTGTTCTGCCCCTACACCACTGTGCAATGATAGTAATGATGCTTGCTCTGTTCTTTCCCATCCCGCACTGTAATTTACCTCATAAATGAGGTTTATTGACTGTGTTCTGCCTCTACCTCACTGTAAGATTATGATAATGATGCTTACTGTGTTCTGTCCCTTTCCCTACTGTAGTTTACCTCACAGATGATGCTTATTGACTATGTTCTGTCCCTTCCCCCACTGTAGTTTACCTCACAGATGAGGTTTATTGAGTGTGGTCTATCGCCTACCCCACTGTAGGATGATGTTAAAGATGTTTGCTCTGTTATGTCCCCTCCTCCACTGTAGTTTACCACACAGATGATTTTTATTGACTGAGTTCTGTCCCCTACCTTCCTGTAAGATGATGGTAATGATGCTTGCTGTGTTCTGTCCCCTCCCGCACAGCACTTTACCACAAAGATGATGTTTATTGACTGTGTTCTGTCGCCTACCCCTCTGTAGGATGAGGATAAAGATGATTGCTGTGTTCTGTCCCGTCCCCCAGTGTAGTTTACCACACAGTTGATGTTTATTGACTGTGTTCTGCCCCTACCCTATTGTCGGATGATGATAATGATGCTTGCTGTGTTCTGTCCCCTCCCCCACTGTAGTTTACCTCACTGATGATGTTTATTGGCTGTGTTCTGTCCCCTCACCCACTGTAGTTTACCTCACAGATGATGTTTATTGACTGTGTTCTGTCCCCTACCCCCATGTAGGATTATCATGATGCTCACTGTGTTCTGTCCCATCCCCCACTGCAGTTTACCTCACCGATGATGTTTATTGACTTGTGTTTTGTCCCCTCCCCCACTGTAGTTTACCTCAAAGATTATGTTGATTTACTGTGTTCTGTCCCCAACCCCACTGTAGGATGATGATAATGATACTTTCAGTGTCCTGTCATCTCCCCCACTGTATTTTACCTCACTGATGACGTTTATTGACTGTGTTCTGTCCCTTACCCCCTGTAGGCTGATAATAATGATGCTTGCTGTGTTCAGTCCCCTCCCCCACTGTAGTTTACCTCACATATGATTTTTATTGACTGTGTTCTGTCCCCTACCCCACTGTAGGATGATGCTTGCTGTTTTCTGTCCCCTCCCCCCCTGTAGTTTACCTCACAGAAGATGTTTATTGGCTGTGTTCTGTCCCCTCCCTTACTATAGTTTACCTCACATATGATGTTTATTGACTGTGTTCTGTCCCCTACCCCACTGTAAGATGATGATAATGATGCTTGCTGTGTTCTGTCCCCTCCCCCACTGTAGTTTACCTCACAGATGATGTTTATTGACTGTGTTCTGTCCCCTACCCCACTGTAGGATGATGATAATGATGCTTGCTGTGTTCTGTCCCCTCCCCCACTGTAGTTTACCTCACAGATGATGTTTATTGGCTGTGTTCTGTCCCCTGTCTCACTGTCGTTTACCTCATAGATGATGTTTATTGAATGTGTTCTGTCCCTTAACACACTGTTGGATGATGATAATGATGCTTGCTGTTTTCTGCCCTCTCCCCCACTGTAGCTTTCCTCACAGACTATTTGTATTGCCTGTGTTCTGTCTCCTACGCCATTGTAACATTATGATAATGATGCTTGCTGTGTTGTATTTCCTCCCCTATGTAGTTTATCTCACAGATGATGTTAATTAACTGTGTTCTGTCCCTACCCCACTGTAGGCTGAAGATAATAATGCTTGCTGTGTTTTGTCCCCTCCCCCATTGTAGTTTACCTCACAGATGATGTTTACTGACTATGTTCTGTCTCCAACCTCCACTGTAAGATGATGAAAATGATTCTTGCTGTGTTCTGTCCCCTCCCCAATGTAGTTTACCTCACAGATGATGTTTATTGGTTGTGTTCTCTCCCATACCCCACTGTAAGATGATGATAATGATGCTTGCTGTGTTCTGTCCCATCCCACACTGTAGTTTACCTCACAAATGAGATGTATTGACTGTGTTCTGTCCCCTACCTCACTGTAAGATTATTATAATGATGCTTACTGTGTTCTGTCCCTTCCCCCACTGTAGTTTACCTCACAGATGATGTTTATTGACTGTGTTCCGTCCCTTCCCCAATGCAGTTTACCTCACAGATGATGTTTATTGACTGTGTTCTGTCGCTTACCCCTCTGTAGGATGAGGATAAATATGATTGCTGTGTTCTGTCCCCTCCCCCACTGTAGCTTACCACACAGATGATGTTTATTGACTGTGTTCTGTCCCCTACCCCAATGTAGGATGATCATGATGCTTACTGTGTTCTGTCCCATCCCCCACTGCAGTTTACCTCACAAGTGATGTTTATTGACTGTGTTCTGTCCCCTACCCCACTGTAGGATGATGACAATAATGCTTGCTGTATTCTGTCCCCTCCCCCACTGTAGTTTACTTCTCAGGTGATTTTTATTGACTGTGTTCTGTCTCCTATCCCACTTTAAGATGATGATGATAATGATGCTTGCTGTTTTCTGTCCCCTCCCCCACTGTAGTTTACCTCACAGAAGATGTTTATTGACTGTGTTCTGTCCCCTCCCCCACTGTAGTTTACCTCACATATGATTTTTATTGACCGTGTTCTGTCCCCTAACCCACACTAAGATGATGATGATGATGCTCGCTGTGTTCTGTCTCGTCCCCCGCTGTAGTTTACCTCACAGATGATATTTGTTGACTGTGTTCTGTCCCCTACCCCACTGTTGGATGATGATAATGATGCTTGCTGTGTTCTGTCCCCTCCCACACTGTAGTTTACCATACAGTTGATGTTTATTGGCTGTGTTCTGTCCCCACCACACCGCTGGATGATGATAATGATGCTTGCTGTGTTCTGTCCCCTCCCACACTGTAGTTTACCTCACATATTATGTTTTTTAACTGTGCTCTGTCCCCTCTCCCACTGTAGTTTACTTCACAGATGATGTTTATTGACAGTGTTTTTTCCCCTACCCCAATGTAGGATGATGATAATGATGCTTGCTGTGTTTTGTCCCCTCCCCCATTGTAGTATACCTCACAGATGATGTTTACTGACTGTGCTCTGCCCCCTACCCTACTGATGGATGATGACAATGATGCTTGCTGTGTTCTGTCCCCTCCTCCACTGCAGTTTACCTCACAGATGATGTTCATTGGCTGTGTTCTGTCCCTACCCCCACTGTAGTTTACCTCACAGATGATGTTTATTGACTGTGTTCTGTCCCCTACCCCCATGTAGGATTATCATGATGCTTGCTGTGTTCTGTCCCATCCCCCACTGTAGTTTACCTCAAAGATGATGTTGATTTACTGTGTTCTGTCCCCTACCCCATTGTAGGATGATGATAATGATGATTGCTTTGTTTTCTCCACTCCCTAACTGTACTGTACCTCACATGATCTTTATTGACTGTGTTCTGCCCCCAACCCCACTGTAGGATGATGATAATGATACTTTGTGTCCTGTCACCTCCCCCACTGTATTTTACCTCTCTGGTGACGTTTATTGACTGTGTTCTGTCCCCTCCCCCACTGTAGGCTGATAATAATGATGCTTGCTGTGTTCTGTCCCCTCCCCCACTGTAGTTTACCTCACATATGATGTTTATTGACTGTGTTCTGTCCCCTACCCTACTGTATGATGATACTTGCTGTTTTCTGTCCCCTCCCCCCTGTAGTTTACCTCACAGAAGATGTTTATTGGCTGTGTTCTGTCCCCTCCCTTACTATAGTTTACCTCACATATGATGTTTATTGACTGTGTTCTGTCCCCTACCCCACTGTAAGATGATGATAATGATGCTCGCTGTGTTCTGTCCCCTCCCCCACTGTAGTGTACCTCACGGATGATGTTTATTGACTGTGTTCTCCCCCCTACCTCACTGTTGGATGATGATAATGATGCTTACTGTGTTCTGTCCCCTTCCCCACACAGGGGAACACAGAAAGCAGTATTATCATCATCCTACAGTGGGGTAGGGGACAAAACATAGTCAATAAACATCAGCTGTGAGGGGACAGAACACAGCAAACATCATTATCATCATCTTACAGTGGGGTAGGGGACAGAACACAATCAATAAACATAATCTGTGTTCTGCCCCCTCTCCCACTGTAGTTTACCTCACAGCTGATGTTTATTGATTGTATTCTGTCAGCTACCCCACTGTAGGATGATGATAATGATACCTGTTGTGTACTGTCCCCTCCCCCACTGTAGCTGACCTCACAGATGATCTTTATTGGCTGTGTTTTTTCCCCTACCCCACCGTAGGCTGATGATAATGATGCTTGCTGTGTTCTGTCCCCTCCCCCACTGTAGTTTACCTCACAGTTGATGTTTATTGGCTGTGTTCTGTCTCCTCCCCCACTGTAGTTTACCTCACAGATGATGTTTATTGACTGTGTTCTCTCCCCTACCCCACTGCAGGATGATAATAATGATGCTTGCAGTGTTCTGTCCCTTCCCCCACTGTAGTTTACCTCACAGATGATGTTTCTTGATTGTGTTGTGTCCCATCCCTACTGTAGTTTACCTCACAGACGATGATTATTGACAGTAGGATGATTCTAATGATACTTGCTCTGTTCTGTCGCCTCCCTCACTATAGTTCCCTCATAGATGATGTTTATTGTTTGTGTTTTGTCCCCTAGCCCACTGTAGGATGATGATAATAATGCTTGTTTTGTTCTGTCCCCTCCCCCACTGTAGTTTCCCTCACAGATGATATTTATTGGCTGTATTCTCCCCCTACCCCACTGTAGGATGATGATAATGATGCTTGCTGTGTTCTGTCCCCTCCCCCACTGTAGTTTGCCTCACAGATGATGTTTATTGACTGTGTTCTGCGTCCTACCCCACTATAGTATGATAATGATGCTTGCTGTGTTCTGTCCCCTCCCCCACTGCAGTTTACCTCACAGATGATGTTTATTAACTGTGTTCTGTTCCCCACCCCACTGTAGGATGATGATTGCTTTGTTTTGTCCACTCCCTCACTCAAGTTTACCTCACAGATGTTTATTATAGCAATAACCCATGCCTGTGTGTGGGTAATGCTGGATTTACCCACGGTTGGCGTGGTTTGGTCACAAGGGCGAAGCCCAAGTTGCCAAGCAATGCCAACCGTGGGTAAATCTAGCATTACCCACACCCAGAAGTGGGTTATTGCTATTATACAATGACATTATTTAAGAAAAAAAATAATTACTTTTCTTAAATAATGGCATTATATAATGCCTCCTTGCTGCCCTTCCACAGCTGTCTGGTATTCTGCGCATGCATATGCCTATACAGTACATCAGAGCTGTGGGCAAAAGCAATGGAGAAAGTAAAATCTCCGTTGCTTTTTACAAACTGTTTTGCTATGTTAAATGGGTTTAACATAGCGAGACAGCTTTAAAATAAGCAACAGAGATTCTCCGTTGCTTTTTTTAAAGTTGTCTCGCTATGTTAAACCCATTTAACACAGCGAGACAGTTTTGAAAAAAGCAACGGAGAAAGCAAGATCTCCGTTGCTTTTTACAAACTGTCTCGCTATGTTAAATGGGTGTAACATAGCAAGACAGCTTTAAAAAAAGCAACTGAGATCTCCATTGCTTTTTTTAAAGCTGTCTCGCTATGTTAAACCCATTTAACATAGCGAGACAGTTTTGAAGAAAGCAACAGAGAAAGCAAGATCTCCTTTGCTTTTACAATTGTTTTGTTATAGAAATGGGTTTAACATAGCGAGAGCTTTTTTAAAAAGCAACGGAGAATCTCTGTTGCTTTTTTAAAGCTGTCTCGCTATGTTAAACTCATTTAACATAGCGAGAGAGTGTTGCTGTAAGAGTTATAGTAATGGAAAAAGTCTGGGCGACCGGACCTTTTTCTATTACTATAACTCGGATTTACAACGTGCACGCCGACCAATCAGAATGCACATTTTTGAATATTAATGGGGAGTCATTGTATAATAACTGTGTTCTCTCCCCTTCCCCACTGTAGGATGATGATAATGATGCTTGATGTGTTCTGTCCCCTCCTCCACTGTAGTTTACCTCACATATGATATTTATTGATTGTGTTCTGTCCCCATCCCCACAGTAGGTTGATGATAATGATGTTTGCTGTGTTCTGTCCCCTCCGCCACTGTAGTCTACCTCATGGATGACATTTATTGACTATGTTCTGTCACCTACCCCAGTGTAGGATGATGATAATGAAGCGTGCTGTGTTCTGTCCCCTCCACCTCTGTAATTTACCACAAATATGATGTTTATTGACTGTGCTCTGTCCCCTACCCCACTGTAGGATGATGATAATGATGCTTGCTGTGTTCGTCCCATCCCCTACTGTAGCTGACCTCAGAGATGATTTTTATTGACTGTGTTCTGTCTCCTACCCCACTGTAACATTACGATAATGATGCATGCTGTGTTCTGTACCCTCCCCCATTGTAGTTTACCTCACAGATTATGTTTATTGGATGTGTCCTTTCCTCTTCCCCACTGTAGTTTACCTCAGAGATGATGTTTATTGACTGTGTTTTGTCGCATACCTCACTGTAGAATGAGGATAATTATGCTTGCTGTGTTCTGTTCCCTCCCCCACTGTAGGATGATGATAATGATGCTTGCAGTGTTCTGTCAGTTCCCTCACTGTAGTTACCTCACAGATGTTGTTTCTTGATTGTGTTCAGTCCCCTACCTCACTGTAGGATGATGATAATGATGTTTGCTGTGTTCTGTCCCCTCCCACATTGTAGTTTACCTCACAGATGATTTTTGACTATGTTCTGTCTTATACCCCCACTGTAGTTTACCTCACAAATGATGTTTATTGACTGTGTTCTGTCCCCTACCCCACTGTAGGGTGATGATAATGATGTTTGCTGTGTCCTGTCCCCTCCCCAACTGTAGTTTACCTCACAGATGATGTTTATTGACTGTATTATGTCTCCTTCCCCACTGTCGGATGACGAAAATGATGCTAGCTGTGTTCTGTCCCCTCCCCCACTGCAGTTTACCTCACAGATGATGTGTATTAACTGTGTTCTGTCCCCTACCCCACTGTAGGATGATAATGATGCTTGCAGTTTTCTGCCCCTTCCCCCACTGTAGTTTACCTGATGATGTTTATTGATTGTGTTCTGTCCCCTACACCATTGTAGTTTACCTCACAGATGATGTTTATTGACTGTGTTCTGTCCCCTACACCACTAGGATGATGATAATGATGTTTGCTGTGTTCTGTCCCCTCACCCACTGTAGTTTACCTCACAGATGATGTTTATTGACTGTGTTCTGTCACCTACTCCACTGTAGGATGAGGATAAAGATGCTTGCTCTGTTTAGCCCCTCACCCACTGTAGTTTACCACACAGATGATGTTTATTGTCTATGTTCTCTCCCCTACCCCACTGTCGGATGATGAAAATGATGCTTGCTGTGTTCTGTCCCCTTCCCCACTGTAGTTTTACCTCATAGATGATGTTTATTGGCTGTGTTCTGTCCCTTCCCCTACTGTAGTTTATCTCACAGGTGATGTTTATTGACTGTGTTCTGTCCACAACCCCACTGTAGGATTATGATAATGATGCTTGCTGTGTTCTGTCCCCTCCCCCACTGCAGTTTACCTCACAGATGATGTTTATTGACTTGTGTTTTGTCCCTTCCCCCACTGTAGTTTACCTGAAAGATGATGTTTGTTGACTGTGTTCTCTCCCCTACCCCACTGTAGGATGATGATAATGATGATTGCTTTGTTCTCTCCTGTCCCCCACTGTAGTTTACCACACAGATGATGTTTATTGACTGCGTTTTGTCCCCTGCCCCACCTGAAGATGATGATAATGATGCTTGCTGTGCACACTGATTATGTTTCTTGACTGCGTTCTGTCCCCTGCCCCACTTTAGGATGATGATAATGATGCTTGCTGTGTTCTGTCCCCTCCCCCACTGTAGTTCACCTCACAGATTATTTTTATTGACGGTGTTCTGTCTCTTACCCCAGTGTAAGATGATGATAATGATGCTTGCTGTTTTCTTTCCCTTCCCCCACTGTAATTTACCTCAAAGATGATGGTTATTGGTTGTTTTCTGTCCCCTACCCCACTGTAGGGTGATGATAATAATGCTTGCTTTGTTCTGCCCCCCCACTGTAGTTTACCTCACAGATGATGTTTGTTGGTTGTGTTCTCCCCCTACCCCACTGTAGGATGATGATAATGATGTTTGCTGTGTTCTGTCCCCTCCCCCACTGTAGTTTACCTCATAGATGATGTTTATTATAGCAATAACCCACACCTGGGTGTGGGTAATGCTGGATTTACCCACAGTTGGTGTGTTTTGGTCAGGAGGGCGAAGCCCGTGTGGCCAACCAGACAACCATGGGAAAATCTAGCATTACCCTCACCCAGAAGTGGGTTGTTGCTATTGTACAATGACAATATTTAAGAAAAAAAAGTTACTTTTCTTAAATAATGGCATTGTATAATGCCGCCTTGCTGCCCTTCCACAGTTGTCTGGTATTCTGCGGCAGTTCTGATGTACTGGGCATGCGTATGCTTACGCAGTACTTCAGAGCTCTGGGCAGAAGCAACAGAGAAAGCAAGATCTCCGTTACTTTTTACAAACTGTTTTGCTATGTTAAAGGAGTTTAACATAGTGAGACAGCTTTAAAAAAAGCAACCGAGAACCTCAGTTGCATTTTTTTAAAGCTGTCTCGCTATGTTAAACCCATATAACATAGCGAGACACCTTTAAAAAAACAACGGAGATAGGAAGACATCCGTTACTTTTTTTAAAGCTGTCTCGTTATGTTAAACTCATTTAACATAGCGAGACAGTGTGTAAAAAGCAAAGGAGATCTTGCGTTCTCCGTTGGTGTAAAAAAGAGTTATACTAATGGTAAAAGCCCGGGCGACTGGACCTTTTTCCATTACTATAACTCTGATTTACAACATGCACGCTGACCAATCAGCATGCACGTTTTGGAATATTAATGGGGGGTCATTGTATAATGACTGTGTTCTGTCCCATACCCCACTGTTGGATGATGATAATGTTACTTGCTGTGTTCTGTCCCCTCCCCCAATATAGTTTACCTCACAGATGATTTTTATTGGCTGTGTTCTGTCCCCTCCCCCACTGTATTTTACTGCACAGATGATGTTTATTGACTGTGTTCTGTCCCCTCCCCCACTCTAGGATGATGATGATAATGATGCTTGCTGTGTTTTGTCCACTCCCCCACTGTAGTTTACCTCACAGATGTTGTTTATTGAATGTTCTGTCCCCTACCCCACTGTCTGATGATGATAATGTTGCTTGCTGTGTTCTGTCCCTCCCCCACTGTAGTTTACCTCACAGATTATGTATATTGACTGTGTTCTGTCCCCTACCTCCTGTAGGATAATGATGCATGCTGTGTTTGTTCCTCTCCCCCACTGTAGTTTACCTCACAGATGATGTTTACTGACTGTGTTCTGTCCCCTCCCCCACTGTAGTTTATCTCACAGATGATGTTTACTGGCTGTGTTCTGTCCCCTACCCCTCTGTAGGATGATGATAATGATGATTGCTGTGTTCTGTCCCCTATCCCACTGTAGGATGCTCTGTTCTGTCCCCTCCCCCACTGTAGCTTACCTCACAGATGATTTTTATTGACTGGGTTCTATCTCCTACCCCACTGTAACCTTATGATAATGATGCTTGCCGGTTTCTGTCCCCTCCCCCACTGTAGTTTACCTCACAGATGATGTTTATTGACTGTGTTCTGTCCCCTACCCCACTGTAGGATGATGATAATGATGCTTGCTGTGTTCTGTCCCCTCCCCCACTGTAGTTTACCTCACAGATGATGTTTATTGACTGTGTTCTGTCCTGTACCCCTCTGTAGGATGATGATTGCTGTGTTCTGTCCCCTCCCCCACTGTAGTTTACCTCACAGATGATGTTTATTGATTGTGTTCTCTCCCTTACTCGACTGTAGGATGATGATAAGGATGCTTGCTATATTTTGTCCCCTCCCCCACTGTAGTTTACCTCACAGATGATGTTTATTGACTGTGTTCTGTCCCCTACCCCACTGTAAGATGATGATAAGGATGCTTGCTATATTTTGTCCCCTCCCCCACAGAAGGATGATGCGATTGATGATTGCTGTGTTCTGTCCCCTCACCCACTGTAGTTGATCTCACAGATAATGTTTATTGACTATGTTATCTTCCCTAGCCCACTGAAGAATGATTAAAATGATGCTTGCTGTGTTCTGTCCCCTCCCCCACTGTAGTTTACCTCACAGATGATGTTTATTGACTGTGTTCTGTCCCCTACCCCACTGTAGGATGATGATAATGATGCTTGCTGTGTTCTGTCCCCTCCCCACTGTAGTTTACCTCACAGATGATGTTTATTGACTGTGTTCTGTCCCCTACCCCACTGTAGGATGCTCTGTTCTGTCCCCTTCCACACTTTAGCTTACCTCACAGATGATGTTTATTGACTGTGTTCTATCTCCTACCCCACTGCAACATTATGATAATGATGCTTGCTGTGTTCTGTCCCCTCCCCAATGTAGTTTACCTCACAGATGATGTTTATTGGCTGTGTTCTGTCCCCTCCCCACTGTAATTTACCTCGCAGATGATATTTATTAACTGTGTTCTGTCCCTTCCCCACTGTAGGATGATGATAATGATGCTTGCTGTGTTCTGTCCCCTCCCCCACTGTAGTTTACCTCACAGATGATGTTTATTGGCTGTGTTCTGTCCCCTCCCCCACTGTAGTTTACCTCACAGATGATGTTTATTGACTGTTCTGTCCCCTACTCCACTGTAGGATGATGATAATGATGCTTGCTGTGTTTTGTCCCCTGCCCCAGGGTTGTTTACCTCACAGATGATGTTTATTGACTGTGTTCTGTCTCCTACCCCACTGTCGGATGATAATAATGATGCTTGCTGTGTTCCGTCCCTTCCCCCACTGTAGTTTACCTCACAGATGATGTTTATTGGCTGTGTTCTGTCCCCTCCCACACTGTAGTTTACCTCACAGATGATGTTTATTGACTGTGTTCTGTCCCCTACCCCACTGTAGGATGATGATAATGATGCTTGCTGTGTTCTGTCCCCTCCCCCACTGTAGTTTACCTCACAGATGATGTTTATTGACTGTGTTCTGTCCTCTACCCCACAGTAGGATGATGATAATTATTTTTGCTGTGTTCTGTCCCCTCCCACACAGTAGTTTACCACACAGATGATGTTTATTGACTGTGTTCTGTCCCCTACCCCACTGTAGGATGATGATAATGAGGCATGCTATGTTCTGTCCCCTCCTCCACAGTAGTTTACCTCACAAATGATGTTTACTGACTGTGTTCTGCACCCTTACACCACAGTAAGATGATGATCATGATGCTTGCTGTGTTCTGTCCCCTCCCCCACTGTAGATTAACTCACAGATGAAGTTTTTTGACTGTGTTCTGTCTCCCACCCCACTGTCGGATGATGACAATGATGCTTGCTGTGTTCTGTCCCCTCCCCCACTGTAGTTTACCTCACAGATGATGTTTATTGGCTGTGTTCTGTCCCCTCCCCCACTGTAGTTTACCTAACAGATGAAGTTTATTGACTGTGTTCTGTCCCCTACCCTACTCTAGAATGAAGATAATGATGCTTGCAGTGTTCTGTCCCTTCCCCCACTGTAGTTTACCTCACAGATGATGTTTATTGATTTTGTTCTGTCACCTACCCCACTGTAGGATGACAATAAAAATGCTTGCTGTGTTCTATCCCCTCCCCCACTGTAGTTTATCACACAGATGACATTTATTGACATTGTTCTTTCCCCTACCCCCTGTAGGATGATGATAATGTTGCTTGCTGTGTTCTGTCCACTCCCCTACTGTAGTTTACCTCACAGATGATGTTTGTTGAATGTTCTGTCCCCTACCCCGCTATCGGATGATGATAATGTTGCTTGCTGTGTTCTGTCCCTCCCCCACTGTAGTTTACCTCACAGATTATGTATATTGACTGTGTTCTGTCCCCTACCTCCTGTAGGATAATGATGCTTGCTGTGTTAGTTCCTCTCCCCCACTGTAGTTTATCACACAGATGATGTTTACTGACTGTGTTCTGTCCCCTACCCCACTGTAGGATGATGATAATGATACTTGCTGTGTTCTGTCCCCTCCCCACTGTAGTTTACCTCACATATTATGTTTATTGGCTGTGTTCTGTCCCCTGTCTCACTGTAGTTTACCTCATTGATGATGTTTATTGACTGTGTTCTGTCCCTTACCTCACTGTAGGATGATGAAAATGATGCTTGCTGTGTTCTGTCCCCTCCCCCACTGTAGTTTACCTCACATATGTTGTTTATTGGCTGTGTTTTCCCCTCCCCCACTATGGGATGATTCTGATGCTTACTCTGTTTTGTCCCCTCCCCCACTGCAGTTTACCTCACAGATGATGTTTAGTGACTATGTTCTGTCACCCTATCCCACTGTTGGATGATGATAATGATGTTTGCTGTGTTCTTTCCCTTCCCCCATTGTAGTTTACCACACAGATAATGGTTATTGACTGTGTTCTGTCCCCTACCCCACTGTAGGATGATGATAATGATGCTTGCTGTATTCTGTCCCCGTCCCCACTGTAGCTTACCTCACAGATGATTTTTTGACTGTGTTCTGTCTCCTACCCCACTGTAACATTATGATAATGATGCTTGCTGTGTTCTGTCCCCTCCCCAATGTAGTTTACCTCACAGATGATGTTTATTGGCTGTGTTCTGTCCCCTCCCCCACTGTAGTTTACCTCACAGATGATGCTTATTGACTGTGTTCTGAACCTACCCCACTGCCGGATGATGATAATGATGCCTGCTTTGGTCTGTCCCTTCCCCCATTGTAGTTTACCTCATAGATTATGTTAATTGACTGTGTTTTGTCCCCTACCCCACAGTAGGATGATAATAATGATGCTTGCTGTGTTCTGTCCCCTCCCCCACTGTAGTTTACCTCACAGATGATGTTTATTGACTGTGTTCTGTCCCCTACCCCACTGTCGGATGATGATAATGATGCTTGCTGTGTTCTGTCCCCTCCCCCACTGTAGTTTACCTCACAGATGATGTTTATTGATTGTGTTCTGTCCCCTACCCCACTGTAGGATGATGATAATGATGTTTGCAGTGTTCTGTCAGTTCCCTCACTGTAGTTATCTCACAGATGTTGTCTCTTGATTGTGTTCTGTCCTCTATCTCTCTGTAGGATGATGATAATGATGTTTGCTGTGTTCTGTCCCCTCCCCCACTGTAGTTTACCTCACAGATGATGTTTCTTGACAGTATTCTGTCCCCTTCCCTACTGTCGGATGATGAAAATGATGCTAGCTGTGTTCTGTCCCCTCCACCACTGCAATTTCCCTCACAGATGATGTTTATTGACTGTGTTCTGTCCCATACTCCACTGTAGGATGATAATGACGCTTGCAGTGTTCTGCCCCTCCCCCACTGTAGTTTACCTAACAGATGATGTTTATTGATTGTGTTCTGTCCCCTACACCACTAGGATGATGATAATGAGGTTTGCCGTGTTCTGTCCCCTCATCCACTGTAGTTTACCTCACAGATGATGTTTATTGACTGTGTTCTGTCGCCTACTCCACTGTAGGATGAGGATAAAGATGCTTGCTCTGTTTAGCCCCTCCCCACTGTAGTTTACCATACAGATGTTATTTATTGACTATGTTCACTTCCCTACCCCACTGTTGGATGATGGCAATGATGCTTGCTGTGTTCTGTCCCCTCCCCCACTGTAGTTTTACCTCACAGGTGATGTTTATTGACTGTGTTCTCTCCCCTGCCCACTGTAGGATGATGATAATGATGCTTGCTGTGTTCTGCCCCCTCCCCCACTGTAGTTTACCTCACAGGTGATGTTTATTGACTGTGTTCTGTCCCCCAAACTGTAGGATGATAATGATGCTTGCTGTGTTCTGTCCCCTCCCCCACTGTAGTTTACCTAAAAGATGATGTTTATTGACTGTGTTCTGTCCCCTACCCCACTGTAGGATGATGTTAATGATGCCTGCTGTGTTCTGTCCCCTCCCCCACTGCAGTTTACCTCACAGATGATGTTAATTGACTGTGTTCTGTCTCTTACCCCACTGTAGGATGATGATAATGGTGCTTGCTGTGTTCTGTCCCCTCCCCCACCATAGTTTACCTTACAGATGATATTTCCTGATAGTCTTCTGTCCCCTTCACCACTGTAGGATGATGACAATGATGCTTGCTGTGTTCTCTCCCCTCCCCCTCTGTAGTTTACCACACAGATGATGTTTATTGACTGCATTTTGTCCCCTACCCAACTTGAAGATGATGATAATGATGCTTGCTTTGCACACAGGTTATGTTTATTGACTGCATTCTTTCCCCTGCCCCACTTTAGGATGATGATAATGATGCTTGCTGTGTTCTGTCCCCTCCCCCACTTTAGTTTACCTCACAGATATTTTTTATTTACTGTGTTCTCTCTCTTACCCCAGTGTAAGATAATGATAATGATGCTTGCTGTTTTCTTTCCCTTCCCCCACTGTAGTTTACCTCACAGAAGATGTTTAATGGCTGTGTTCTGCCCCCTTCCCCACTGTAGTTTACCTCAAAGATGATGATTATTGGTTGTGTTCTGTCCCCTACCCCACTGTAGGGTGATGATAATAAGAAGAAGTTATGTACCTACCATAACTTTCCATGTTAGTTGTCTTCTTCTCGCCTTCTTTCTTGCTGGTTGGGTTCGGAGCTGATCCTCGGCTCCAACTTGGCCATCTTCTAAAGCTCGAGAGCTATTTGCTGGCTCGAAGCCTCCCCATATCCCACAATGCCTGGCACTAGATTCCCCAGATCTCGTTTGGTGGACCTAACTACAGACAAATATAAGGACACCTGTCCTAACAGCATATGTTTAGCTACAGAGCTAAAAGGTTGAGGGAACAAACCAGATAAGAACCAGCCAGCTAAAAGAAACTCAGAGGGCAACTCTTCTTGGTCTATTAGGATAAGGGGATGGAGGGTGGGATGCAAGAAAGAAGGCGAGAAGAAGACAACTAACATAGAACGTTATGGTAGGTACATAACTTCTTAATGTTAAGTTGTCTATCTCGCCTTCATTCTTGCTGGTTGGGACAGCGTCCCTAGCACCTCAGTCCTGGGTGGCTCATCGGAACAGACTCTTCAGCACAGTGGAACCAAAATCAGCTCTGCTTCTAGAGGCCACATCCAGCTTAAAATGAGAAATAAATGTATGGGGAGTGGCCCATGTAGCTGCCACACAAATGGCTTCCATTGGTAATCTTGCCTGAAAAGCTACAGAAGTAGCTAAAGCCCTAGTATTGTGGCCTTTTGGTTTAGCAGGGAGCTGTTTGTTCCTCAATTGATAAATCAAAGTAATAATAGAAGTCAACCATCTAGATAGAGTTATTTTAGACACTGGTAGACCTTGTTTACCTTCAGCATAGGACAGGAAGAGCTGATCTGATTTTCTAATTTGTTTAGTCCTATGCAAGTAGAAACGTAATTGTCAATGAACATCCAACTGATGTAATTTATGTTCAGCTTTGTTGGAATGATTTGGGAAGAAGACTGGAAGATCAATGGACTGATTCAGATTACTCTCAGATGGTACCTTAGGAAGGAAGGAGGGATTAGTCCTGAGCGAAACTCTGTCATTATGGAAAACTAAATACGGAGGGCAAACACAAAAAGCCTGGAGTTCGGAAACTCTTCTGGCTGAGGTAATTGCCACAAGAAAGAGGGTTTTCCAAGAAAGAAACTTTAAGGAACATGAAGCTGCGGGTTCAAAGGGGGGCAATATTAGTGAAGCTAAGATCAAATTAAGATCCCACGGAGGCAGGGGATCTCTTACTGGTGGCCTGAGCAAAGTAGTCCCTTTGAGAAAAGCTTTGCAAAGCTTATGGGACATGATACTAGTTTCAAATAGGCCTGTATGAAAATTTGAAATTGCGGCTAACTGAACTCTAATAGTGGCAGAAGAGGACCCAGCGTGAAAAAGTTCCGCTAAGAAATTGAAAACGTGGTGGACCGGGGCTGAAAAGGGATCTATGGTTTTTAGACTCTGCCCAGCAAGAGAAACGTTTCCACTTACTAGCATTAGTTTTTTCTGGTGGTAGATGTGTGCGAAGATAAGATGATTTCACGCACCGATTGAGAAATATCCGGAAGCCTGGCTAAGGTTGGAAGTGGAGCAACCAAGCAGTGAGGTTGAGAGACTGCTGAGATTGGTGCAGCCCACCCGACTGATGGATCAGGAGGTCTGGTACTGGGTCCAGGGTCCAAGGCTGCTCCAGGAGGTGATGATGCAGGAATGGAAACCAAATTTTCGAGGCCAGTAGGGGGCAATGAGGATCATCTTGCATCCCAGCGTGGTAGCTTTCTGTATTAGTTTGGGAATCAGGGGAAATGGAGGGAATGCATAAAGAAGTCCCTGAGGCCAATCGTGGATTAGAGCATCTCTGGGAGGGTATCCAGGAAGAGGGAGGAGAGAAAAGAAACTGTCGCACTTGCTGTTGAAGGGGGTGGTGAAAAGGTCGCAGCAAGGCTGACCGCATTGGCGGAAGATTTGGTCCGCCACTGGCTGATTGAGAGACCACTCATGAGGCATGAGAATTGCTCTGCTCAGCCTGTCCGCTATAACGTTGGACTTCCCAGGGATGTGTGTTGCTGTCAGAAACTGCTGGGAAGAGATCGCCCATTGCCAGAGTCTGAGTGCTTCTCAACATAGGGGGTAGGACTTGGTTCCGCCCTGCTTGTTGATGTACCACACTACCGACATATTGTCTGTCTGAATTGCAGTGGTCCCAGTGGGAAGAGAGTTCTGAAGAGTTTGCAATGCTAAAAGCACAGCTCTCATCTCCAAGACATTGATATGCAGATGGTACTCGTGGGGTTGCCAGGTGCCTTGGACTGTTCTGCCCTGAAAGTGCCCCCCCACCCAATCAGGGAGGCATCCGTGGTCACCGTGGCTACTTGAGGAGGAAGACCAAATGGTCTGCCTTGCGGTACTGATGGGGAAACCATCCACCAAGCAAGCTGGTCTTTGCATGTCTGTGTAATCATAATCATGTGAGACATTGGAAGTTGTAGAAATGACCACTGGGTGAAAAGCAACCACTGAAGAATCCTCATATGAAAACGAGGGGAATTCTGTAACCTCCGGATATGATAGACTGTACCCATCTGTCTTGAGTTATGTCTTGCCAGGCATTTGGGTACAGCGATAATCTTCCCCTAACTGCCTCCGAAGGCGGGCAGCCGGGCAGCCCCTCAGGGATGCTGGAAGGGCTTTTCAGAGAAGGAATCTCTGCTGCCCTTATTTTGTGGGCCCCCTCTGCCTTGAGGGCGGCATCTATTGTTGTTCCCTCCTCTGCCCCTGGAGGGAAACTCACCACGTGTGTCAGGCACGGCTCCCTGGGGTTTCTGAAACCACATTTTGCCACTTTTCTGACCTTTGGGGTATGGTCTAGAAGGAGTGGAACAACGGACTCCCACAGCAGAGAGAGTCTTGCCTTCCTGCTCACACCTGGTAAGGGTATCCTTCACCTGTGGTCCAAAAAGAGCAGAACCATCAAAAGGGGTATTGGTGAAATGCCTTAAAGGGGTCCGCAAAGTTACATAACCGTATCCAAGCATGCCTTCTCAAGGCCACACCTTTGCCTGCAGATCTACTCGCCCCATCGGCTACATAAGAATTGAGCCGCCTGGAGGAGTTCACTATCAAATTAAGAGTCACCAGCTGGGAGATAATCTTATCCTGGGCCCCCGCAGCTGATGGATCTTGAAGGGTATCTCCTAGCTCCTTAAGGAGATCCTTTTGAAGGCATGTAAAATGGCAGAAATAGTTCAGCGACCGCATGGAAAAGGTCACTGAGGAAAACATCCGCTTCCCGTATCTGTCCATTGTCCTAGACTCCTTATTAGGGGGATGGACAGACGAAGAAGTCTCAGCCAACTCCTTTTTCATGGCCGCTGCTACCACCATAGCATCAGCAGGGACACCCTTTGTCAAAAATTGTTTGTCCTGTGGTGCTGTGATGAATTTAATGGGCCTTCGGGGAGTTGGTTCCACTGTGTCTGGGGCTGACCATGCCTTTCGAGCCACCACTGCCATAAATGGATCGAAAGGCAGAGACACCCAGGAGGTGGATGGGCAAGAACCAAAAGCGTCCAGATATACTGACTCATCCTCAGAAAGGTTAAGGATAGTCCAGTTCCCCCTCTGCCTAAGCATCTTAAGGATGTCTGAGAAGGAGACATCTTCAGAGGGGGACCTCGGGGACCCTTCCGAATCCTCTAAGTCAGTATCCGAAGTGACAGACTCAGGGGAGTCAACATGTTTCCTCTTACATTTCCACTTTCAAGAGGGCTCCTCTGAATGATCAGGGGAGGCCTCGGAAGAGGAGGATGCGCCCACTAGGGCGACCTGGAGCGCTTGTTCTGCTCGCTTGGGGTCTGGAGGAGGGGCAAAGGCATACGCAGGCACCATGGGGCGAGGAGCCGAAGAGGCTGATCGTGGGGCTGACTGAGGGGTCAGCACACTCCTCATGACCTTGAAGGCACCCCTTCCTGGCAGAGAAGAAGGCTCAGGCTCCGAAGAGACCGGAACCCTCCCCGGCACAGAGAGGGATGGCTCCGAGGCTGATGTAGGAGCCGAGCTCACCTGTGCCGAAGCTCCGAGAGGGAGAATGGGGTCGGACAAGGTTCCAATGCTACTCGCCCTCTCAGAACCGATGAGGGAGTCTCGGCACCCAGATCCCTCCAAGGACGGCGCCGTGGAAGTGATCGGAGCCAAAGGAACTGAAAGGGTAGGTATTGGCGCAGACGGTTCCACGATCCGAACCCCAACCAGCTCCGGCTCCGAACTCAAGGGGTGAGTCGAAGGAGGAACTACTGTAGAGACGGCCAGAGCTGAACTCTGATGAGCGGGGCTGGATAGCATTTTTGCCAGGGCCTGCGATTTCAGAAGTCTGCTCACCACTCTCTCCAAGTCATGGTCAGACAGTCTGGAAGACCGAGAAGAGTGAGATCGGTGACTTCGCTCCGACTGTAACAGAGGTGACCCCGAAGCCGAGCGAATCTACTCTAGGGATGGGGACCTAGAATGCTTTCTCCTCCCTGATGGTTCCGACACCAGGATCGGAGCCGACTGAAAGGCAGGTACTTCGGTTCTGGCCGGAACCAAAGTCGAAGCATATGCCACACCCGATGACGGCTCCGAGCTGGGAGCCAATGGCTTCGATGGCTTGGAGGGTTTCCCTGGCTGAGTCTTAGCAGGTGACCCTTCAGGTTTTAGTAATCCTCTAAGGATTAACTTATTCTTATGCTGCTGCAGGACTCTTGGACTAAAGGCGTGACACACCGAACAAGAGTCCTGCAGGTGTAGGGAGCCCAAACAGTAGACACAAGAAGTCTGACCATCTGTCAGAGACATCTTCTGACAGCATGAGTCACACTTCTTGAATCCCGATACCTTAGTATCTTTGGACGTCCTGTAAAAAGAAATATCACAGGAAAAAAAGGCCAACAGTACAACAGTAGGTAACAAGTATAAAGAACCGTACACACAAAAAAATCAGTTACCACACCTTAACAACACACACACACACACTATACCTATAATATATATATATATATATATATATATATATATATATATATATATATATATATATATATATATATATATATATATATATATATATATATATATATATATATATATATATATGTGTATATATATATATATATATATGTATATATATATATATACATACATTTACTAGAAAAAGTAAAGCACTACAACTATTTCTACCTGAAAACACTACAAAAGGTATTTTAGAGAACAAGGGTTAGCCTCTAACTAAAACGGCTACCTTGAAGAGAGAAAAAGAGAGGGGGGAGGGGAAAACTCTCTTAACAGTAAAAACGAGTTTTCTAAGGGAATGGGATAGATCTAAAACTACACAGAGACGCCAAGTACTAAAACTACTGTAATAAAAAGTAAACACTAACTATTTATATGGAAAATTTTTATATAAAACCTATCAAAATACAAAAATACGACCTGAGCCAGCAAAAGCACCCAGGTAGCAGAAGCGGCAAATGAGATCTGGGGATCTAGCGCCAGGCACTGTGGGATATGGGGAGGCCTCGAGCCAGTAAATAGCTCTCAAGCTTTAGAAGATGGCTGTGTCGGAGCCGAGGATTGGCTCCGAACCCAACCAGCAAAATAGAAGGCGAGATAGACAACTTAATATTGCTTGATTTGTTCTGTCCCCTTTCCCACTGTAGTTTACCTCACAGATGATGTTTATCGGTTGTGTTCTGTCCCTACCCCACTGTAGGATGACGATAATGATGCTTGCTGTGTTCTGTCCCCTCCCCCACTGTAGTTTACCTCACAGATTATGTTTATTGACTGTGTTCTATCCCCTATTCCACTGTAGGATGATGATAATGATGTGTGCTGTGTTCTGTCCCCTCCACCACTGTAATTTACCACAAAGATGATGTTTATTGACTGTGTTCTGTCCCCTACCCCCCTGTAGGATGATGATAATGATGCTTGCTGTGTTCTGTCCCCTTCCCTACTGTAGCTTACCTCAGAGATGATTTTTATTTACTGTGTTCTGTCTCCCACCCCACTGTAACATTACGATAATGATGCTTGCTGTGTTCTGTCCCCTCCCCCATTGTAGTTTATCTCAGAGATGATGTTTATTGGCTGTGTTCTGTCCCCTCCCCCACTGTAATTTACCTCACAGATGATGTTTATTGACTGTGTTCTGTCCCTACCCAACTCTAGGATGATGATAATGATGCTTGCTGTGTTCTGTCCCCTACCCCACTATAGTTTACCTAACAGATGATGTTTATTATAGCAATAACCCACACCTGGGTGTGGGTAATGCTGGATTTACCCACAGTTGGTGTGTTTTTGTCAGGAGGGCGAAGCCCGAGTGGCCAACCAGACAACCGTGGGAAAATCCAGCATTACCCTCACCCAGAAGTGGGTTGTTGCTATTATACAATGACATTATTTAAGAAAAAAAATTACTTTTCTTAAATAATGGCATTATATAATGCCTCCTTGCTGCCCTTCCACAGCTGTCTGGTATTCAGCGACATTTCTGATGTACTGCGCATGTGTATGCTTACGCAGTACTTCAGAGCTCTGGATGGAAGCAACAGAGAAAGCAAGATCTCCATTGCTTTTTACAAACTGTTTCACTGTGTTAAAGGAGTTTAACATAGTGAGACAGCTTTAAAAAAAGCAACGGAGAACCTCAGTTGCTTTTTTTAAAGCTGTCTCGCTATGTTAAACCCATTTAACATAGCGAGACACCTTTAAAAAAACAACGGAGATAGGAAGATCTCCGTTATTTTTTTTAAAGCTGTCTCATTATTTTAAACTTGTTTAACATAGCGAGACAGTGTGTAAAAAGCAACGGAGATCTTATGCTTCTCCGCTGTTAAAATGAGTTATACTAATGGAAAAAGCCTGGGCGACTGGACCTTTTTCCATTACTATAACTCTGATTTACAACATGCACGCTGACCAATCAGCGTGCATGTTTTGGAATATTAATGGGGGGTCATTGTATAATGACTGTGTTCTGTCCCATACCCCACTGTTGGATGATGATGTTACTTGCTGTGTTCTGTCCCCTCCCCCAATGTAGTTTACCTCACAGATGATTTTTATTGGCTGTGTTCTGTCCCCTCCCCCACTGTACTTTACCTCACAGATGTTTATTAACTGTGTTCTGTGCCTCTCCCACTGAAGGATGATGATAATGATGCTTGCTGTGTTCTGTCCCCTCCCCCACTGTAGTTTACCTCACAGATGATGTTTATTGACTGTGTTCTGTCCCCTACCCCACTGTCGGATGATGATAATGATGCTTGCTGTGTTCTATCCCTCCCCCACTGTAGTTTACCTCACAGATGATGTATGACTGTGGTCTGTCCCCTACCCCCTGTAGGATGATGATAATGATGCTTGCTGTGTTAGTCCCCTCCCCCACTGTAGTTTACCTCACAGATGATGTTTATTGACTGTGTTCTGTCCCCTACCCCACTGTAGGATGATGATAATGATGCTTGCTGTGTTCTGTCCCCTCCCCCACTGTAGTTTACCTCACAGATGGTGTTTATTGGCTGTGTTCTGTCCCCTCCTCCGCTGTAGATTACCTCACAAATGATGTTTACTGACTGTGTTCTGCACCCTACACCAGTGTAAGATGATGAGCTGTCCCCTCATCCGCTGTAGATTACCTCACAAATGATGTTTACTGACTGTGTTCTGCACCCTACACCAATGTAAGATGATGACAATGATGCTTGCTGTGTTCTGTCCCCTCCCCCACTGTAGTTTAACTCACATATGAGGGTTTTTTCACTGTGTTGTGTCACCTCCCCCACTGTAGTTTACCTCACAGATGATGTTTATTGACTGTGTTCTGTCCCCTACCCCACTGTCGGATGATGACAATGATGCTTTCTGTGTTCTCTCCCCTCCCCCACTGTAGTTTACCTCACAGATGATGTTTTTGACTGTGTTCTTTCTCATACCCCACTGTTGGATGATGATAATAATGCTTGCTGTGTTCTGTCCCCTCCCTCACTGGAGTTTAGCTCACAGATGATGCTTATTGATTGCGTTCTGTCCCCTACCCCCTGTAGGATGATGATAATGATGCTTGCAGTGTTCTGTCCCTTCCCCCACTGTAGTTTACCTCACAGATGATGTTTATTGATTGTGTTCTGTCGCCTACCCCACTGTAGGATGAGGATAAAGATGCTTGCTGTGTTCTGTCCCCTCCCCCACTGTAGTTTATCACACAGATGATGTTTATTGACAGTGTTCTGTCCCCTACCCCACTGTTGGATGATGATAATGATGCTTGCTGTGTTCTGTCCCCTCCCCACTGTAGTTTACCTCACAGACTATTTATATTGGCTGTGTTCTGTTCCCTTCCCCCACTGTAGTTTACCTCACAGATGATGTTTATTGACTGTTTTCTGTCCCCTACCCCACTGTAGGATAATGATAATGATGCTTGCAGTGTTCGTTCCCCTACTGCACTGTAGTTTTCCTCACAGATGATGTTTATTGACAGTGTTCTGTCCCCTCCCCCACTGTAGTTTACCTCACAGACGATTTATATTGGCTGTGTTCTGTTCCCTTCCCCCACTGTAGTTTACCTCACAGATGATGTTTATTGACTGTGTTTTGTCCCCTACCCCACAGTAGGATGATAATAATGATGCTTGCTGTGTTCTGTCCCCTCCCCCACTGTGGTTTACCTCACAGATGATGTTTATTGATTGTGTACTATCCCCAACCCCACTGTAGGTTGATGATATAGATGTTTGCTGTGTTCTGTCCCCTCCCCCACTGTAGTTTACCTCACAGATGATGTTTATTAACTATGGTCTGTCAACTACCCCACTGTAACATTATGATAATGATGCTTGCTGTGTTCTGTCCCCTCCCCCACTGTAGTGTACCTCACAGATGTTTATTGACTGTGTTCTGTCCCCTACCCCACTATAAGATGGTAATGATGCTTGCTGCGTTCTGTCCCCTCACCCACTGCAGTTTACCTCACAGATGATGTTTATTGACTTGTGCTTCGTCTCCTCCCCCACTGTAGTTTACATCAAAGATGATGTTTATTGACTGTGTTCTCTCCCCTACCCCACTGTAGGATGATGATAATGGTGATTGCTTTGTTTTGTCCACTCCCTAACTGTAGTTTACCTCACAGATTATGTTTATTGACTGTGTTCTCTCCCGTACCCCACTGTAGGATGATGATAATGATGCTTGTTGTGTTCTGTCCCTTCCCCCACTGTAGCTTACCTCTCAGATGTTTTTTATTGACTGGTTTCTGTCTCCTATGCCACTGTAACCTTATGATAATGATCCTTGCTGGTTTCTGTCCCCTCCCCCACTGTAGTTTACCTCACAGAAGATGTTTAATGGTTGTGTTCTGACCCCTCCCTCACTGTAGTTTACCTCACATATGATGTTTATTGACTGTGTTCTGTCCCCTACCCCACTGTAAGATGATAATGATGCTTGCTGTGTTCTGTCCCCTCCTCCACTGTAGCTTACCTCACAGATAATTTTTATTGACTGTGTTCTGTCCCCTCCCCCACTGTAGATTACCTCACAGATGATGTTTATTGACTGTGTTTTGTCCCCTACCCCACTGTAGAATGATGATAATGCTTGTTGTGATTTGTCCCCACCCCCACTGTAGTTTACCTCACAGATGATGTATATTGACTGTGTTCCATCCCCTACCCTACTATAGGATGATGATAATGATGATAGCTTTGTTTTGTCCACTCCCTAACTGTAGTTTACCTCACAGATGATGTTTATTAATTATTTTCTCTACCTTACCCCACTGTAGGATGATGATAATGATGCTTGCTGTGTTCTGTCCCCTCCCCCTCTGTAGTTTACCTCACAGATCATGTTTATTGATTGTGTTCTGTCCCCTACCCCACTGTAGGATGATGATAATGATGCTTGCTCTGTTCTGTCCTCTTCTCTACTGTAGTTTACCTCACAGATGATGTTGTTTGACTATGTTCTGTCACCTACCTCACTGTAGGATGATGACAATGATGCTTGCTGTGTTCTGTCCCCTTCCCCACTGTAGCTTACCTCAGAGATGAATTTCATTGACTGTGTTCTGTCCCCTACCCCGCTGTAGTTTACCTCACATATGACGTTTATTATAGCAATAACCCACGTCTGGGTGTGGGTAATACTGGATTTACCTACGGTTGGTGTGGTTTGATCACAAGGGCGAAGCCTGAGTGGCCAAACAAAGACAATTGTCGGTAAATCCAGCATTACCCACACCCAAGTGGGTTATTGCTGTTATACAGTGACATTATTTAAGAAAAAAAATAATTACCTTTCCTAAATAATGGCATGGTATAATGCCTCCTTGCTGCCCTTCTGCAGCTGTCTGGTATTCTGCAGCAGTTCTGATGTATTATGCATGCGTATGCTTATGCAGTATATCAGAGCTGTGGGCGGAAGCAATGGAGAAAGCAAGATCTCAGTTGCTTTTTACAAACTGTCTTGCTATTTTAAAGGAGTTTAACATAGCGATACAGCTTTAAAAAAAGCAATGGAGAATCTTCGTTGCTTTTTTTAAAGCTGTCTCGCTATGCTAAACTCGTTTAACATAGTGAGACAGTGTGTAAAAAGCAACAGAGTTCTTGCGTTCTCCATTGCTGTAAGAAAAAGAGATATACTATAAGAAAAAGTGCGGGCGACAAGACCTTTTTCCATTACTATATCTCTTATTTACAACCTGCATGCTAACAAATCAGCGTGCACGTTTTGGAATATTAATGGAAGGTTGTTGTATAATGACTGTGTTCTGTCCCGTACCCCACTGTCGGATGATGATAATGATACTTGTTGTGTTCTGTCCCCTCCCCCACTGTAGCTTACCTCACAGATAATGTTTATTGAACGTGTTCTGTCCCCTACCCCACTCTCGGATGATGATAATGATGCTTGATGTGTTCTATCCCTCCTCCACTGTAGTTTACTTTACAGATGATGTTTATTGGCTGTGTTCTGTCCCCCGCCCCACTGTAGGATGATGATAATGACGCTTGCTGTGTTCTGTCCCCTCCCCCACTGTAGTTTACCTCACAGATGATGTTTATTGAACGTGTTCTGTCCCCTACTCCACTGTTGGATGATGATAATGATGCTTGCTGTGTTTTGTCCCCTCCCCCACTGTAGTTTGCGGCACAGATGATGTTTACTGACTGTGTTCTGTCCCCTGTACCACTGTAGGATGATAATAATGATGCTTGCTGTGTTCTCTACCCACCCCCACTGTAGTTTACCTCACAGATGATGTTTATTGGCAGTGTTCTGTCCCCTCCCCCACTGTAGTGTACCTCACAAACAATGTTTATTGACTAT